>NW_024539635.1:0-134022 GCF_016647785.1 Suillus fuscotomentosus
CCCTCTGGTGACGGGAGAAGCGCGCATATATGAATATAGCTGCGGAGCCAGGAGAAAGTTCACAACATGAGTATCTCCACATGTTCGCGCACCGCGCTCGAGTATAGGATAGCTAAATAGCTTCGCGTGTCACCAGATGACTATGGAAGGAAGCCAGAGAAGAAATGTATCGACGTGCACACAAGTGATCCAGTATTGTAACGACTTGTAATGACGATCCAGCTCAACTGAGTCAACTCCCAAGTGGTCAGTGCTCATTGGAAGTGCCACTCTACGAAGGGGCACATTAAACTCTGGTCGCAGGGTTCCGGTACCCCTTTGAGATACGAACATCGATGATAAATGCAATCCATCCTGCAGTTTATTTTATATCACCTTGATCGATCACTGTGAAGTTCAAGACTCGAGATGTGGAGCAGTGAAAATAAGTTAGCCTATCTGCAGCGATCGCTACAGTGACCGACTTACCGACTAATCTCTTGTATTCGAGAAGGCGTGGAAATTGAAGCTTCTGAAGATCAAGACTCCCGAGTACGTGCCACTGGCCGCAGCCTTTACTAGGCCTAGGCGGACTCGAGTTGTACATCAGCAAAAGTGGCGCAGCCCGGTAAGACCTTCCCAGGCATGGCAAGATACCCCCAGTCTGACGAACTTCGCCAAGACTGAACACGGCTTGCAGACAACCTCTCCGTCGTGCCAGATGGGCACCAGGCTGGTCAAAAGCCATCAGAATCGTGTATTTTAAAAAGTCTTGAGATGCCTTGCAATGTTGATCCAGCCTTGCCAGTTCCAAGCAGGCTGTTCATAGCTTACATGACTCGTACCAGACAGATAGCACACTGCAATGCAATAAACGGAATCCAGTGAATTTCATGATCATACAATACAAAGCAGTGCAAGTAGTAAAACTACACAGGTGTCTATGCGAGTCCGACGCCGTCCGAAAGCAGGAGCAAGGGTCCGACGAGAGCAAAATGATGGTGCGAGAAACGAAATATTGTAAGTGTGGGAGCAATTGTGAGTGCGAGTATGATGTACAGCATGATGGGCGCGAGATGACCAAGTGGAATGCAACAAGCGACCGCGTTCAAACCTGTGTGATTAAAGCAAGAGTCAGAATATGCAAACCAGCCAGGATTCAAAATACCTAGGCAGCCTTTTTACCACGACGGGGCACAGGCTTTTTCTTTGGAGGCGCGGGAGCATTCACATCCGGAATACCAGTATCACCCGCCTCGTTAGTGGGTTCTTCAACCTGAATAGCACCAGCAGAGAGACGCGCAGAACCGCGAGTGTTGGATCGTGGCTTGGGTGCTGGTTTGGCCTTTGGTCTGGGCACAGGCTTGGCCTTTTTGTGTGCAACAGGCACTGGCTTGGGAAGAATGGCTGTGGGTATAGCAGGTGGCTGTTTTGCCGGGGAGGGTGGGAATGATTCTGAGTCAGATAGTGGTGTCAAGGCGCGTGGTGGTGATGATGTGGAAGGTGTAACCTGTGGAGGGAGTCTGGGTGGAGATAGTGGTGGTGCAGGTGATGATGGGCGTTCTGCTGCTGATACTGAGGGTGGAGAAGTAGTGGTACTGCGCACAACGTTGTTTGTTGCTGATGTCGAAGTAGTGTTACCTTGTTTACGAGCAGCACGCTTTGCTCGCATTTTCGCAAGGTCAGAATCAGTGTCATCTGCGGCAGCCGTCATGGCCTTGGCTGCATGTTTCCCGAAAACCTGTCTGTAATCTGTGTTAGTAGACGTTGATATTAGCCTAGACACATACTCATTAATCCATGCCATTGTCTCTACTGCCCATGGGTCCTCGGGATCATCGAGAGTTTCGAGGATAGCGAAAAAGAAATCTTCTAGGTTGAATGACCCGATGCACACTTTGTACGAGTTGCAGGCCGAGAGCGAAAACCACGCCTGTACGAAAATCAGTACACTAGTCAAACATAAAAGCAGACACGCACTGCACACATGGCCCAAGCCCATGCTTGTGGCGTCACCTTTGTAAGCCCATACATGGTAGCCTTGGACTTGCTTCTACCGTGCTTGCTGTCGTCGTCGTTATGTTCCTCTGATCCTGCAGCAGCAGGACCTAGGTACAAGTGCTGGAATGCCTAGGATAATTGTGAGCACATGAAAGGTGACAATACACTACATACCCTGATACCGGCATGCCCGCGAAAGAGGCCAATGTTCGGGTCCTCGCTGTCGTAGATGGCATCAGCTGCATATAGGAATGACGGCCAATTAGTTGAGAGTAAAGGCCAAGTCCCATCTTGAAGACGCTGAATTCCTCTGAGTATATCACAGTCAGTGACCAGAACTTGAAATAAAAACAAAAACTTACAAGTCGACATCAATATCAAATTTGTCCAGCCACTTCCGAGGGCAGAGCTCACGCGCCAATCGTGGATGATTGGTGCCTCGGTTGGACTTACAGGATGACTTTGGTATGGGAGGCTGCAGGGTATCGCTGTTACGGTTCGTCAAAATATACTCGAGCATTGGATGTTTGAGGGATGCGAAGTCGTCGGATCGTTGTGAGCTCATGGCACTGTTAATCTGGTTATTTGTAATCATTAGTTTGGTGCCAATCAATGAATATATGCGCATATATGCAGAAACGTACCGCTGTGATATATGGTTTAAGTTCGTCATACAACAACTCATCGAGAGTTGCACGGAAACCAGGAATCATATCCAGAATACCATTGTAAAATGTATGGTAACGAGTTTGTTGCTCATCAGATCTTGCGAGCAGATTAGGTTGATACTACAAGATGTGATTACCAACTTACATGTTTGAATTGGAGACGTTGCTTCTTCCTCGTTGATTCAGTTCTCAAGTTATCACATTTGAAACCTCTTATTTATAAAGTGACTCTGGTTCTGTACTGGAGGGTAAGAAGTTGATGGCTGGTGGGTGGCCCGAACCATGCCAATCAACCACGACACTCTCAATTACGCCCATCCGAAAACATGCGACATGGTCACCGATCCAGAGGGTGTATAGCTTCAATGCCCCGGTGGCCCGAACCACGCCAATCAACCACGTTTCTTTTTAGTTTGCTTCAACTCCCCTCCCTATGAAGTCCGGTATGGCCCGTCCCCGCCCCGAGACTGAGTAGTGGAGCTACCCCACCCTCGCATGCTCACCCGCCCTTGGATTCTCACCCGCCTCCCATTATCACCCGCCTCCCATTATCACCCGCCCTTTTCTCACCCTGAACCACTCCTCCGACAACTACAACATCATATCAATACCAAGCTCAGCATGCATACCCTCGCCAAGCTACGCAATCTGCATTCCCACCTCCAGTATCACAACACCCTCCCTCTACTACTTACGCGTCTTACACCCTGCCATCCATTAATCAACCTAAATCTGAACCGGTCGACTCTGCACATTCTCGCCCTCGCCTGCCCTCGCATCTTCACCCAACCTCGCACCTACCCGCCCTCGCATCTCTCAAGCTCGTACGCTACAAGCAAGAAGACCCTCTGCACGAATCGTGCTTGCTATTGGACCTGCTTTTGATCCTTATTTGATGTCGCATGAATATCGTTGTTTCTTGTGTTGAGCCGACACCCATGTAACTTGACCTTTATTGCAAATATCATCTCCATAATGAGGTTCAGCTCTCACTCTGTACTCGTCTTTCAAGAGTTCGATTGCCAAATCCACCTATTTATCTATGGCGGCGCAGTGATGATTCTACATCCAAGACTGTTCAAATCTGGTTATCAATGAACTACCAAAGATACTGACTATAGGTAAATACATGAAGACCTCTTCACATCCAGTTATCGACGAACGACCAGAGATATTGAGTATATACGTCGAGCATTGCCCTCCCGTTCAAGTGAGTTGCTCTACAATTGCGCTCTACAACACATTTCACGATCCTCCTTCAGCTCACAAGGGCAATTACTTTCTTCAAACATAGTCTATCGGCTTCAGTCATGATCCGCAGAGGCTTGGTCGAGCACGTCAGCCAGAGGGAGAGAATGGCAATGTTGGACCTATAGCAGGAGAGAAGGATACATCACCATATGGTGCGCAGCACTGCCAGGATGCTCTTTGGGAGCGTAGAGTTTTGCAGGCAGGTTTTCATCAGGTGGCAGGTCCGATTTCATATAAAATGTGTCCTTTGTTCTGACTCCTTGCCTCCCCATCGCAGTGCATGCCTGCAGTGACTCAGGCAGATACACGCAGGCGATGCCTGCAAAGTGTACCATCCTTGCGTTACTCACTTTCATCCTCGTCATGTCGTTTGTATGCCCTGCTTGCAATTATACTGCCAAATCAGCACGCGGTCTGTCAACACACCAGAACCAATGGTGCAAAGGCCTTAGAGACGCCTCAAACAATGTCATGAATGCCCGTCGCGAGCGCCAAGCCCCACAGCCCCCTCCTGCTCCACATGCTCAGTCAGAAGCTCCCTTAGTCGATGAGCCCTCACTCAACGAGACGAACCAGCCAGAGTTTGAGAATCCTGAGCCATATGTAAGTGAATGTTTCTTTTGTCAGACTGATACAGGGTATTCATGCTGCTGTCTAGGAATTGCCAGTACATCATTCGCCCTCGCCCCCACCACTGGCACGAGCATCAGGTCTTCCGAATCGCAGGCGACAACTACCTTCACGTTACCGAGATGAACTTCCTGCCCTTCCCATCCCCGTTCTGATTCCACCTCCAGTAGATGATGTAGCCCACGCCGTTCCACAATCTCCTGTTCATTCTGACTCAGGTATTACCGAATCAGAAGGAGAAGTGTGGGTACACACCGAACAGGATGCTTTTGGCACCTTCCGTTCATACTGAGGAACTTTCCCTTCCTACGACCCCGAGAACACTTCATCGTTTGATGATGTATGTGACTCTCGTACTTTCCAACAGGCCGACAGTTCAAACAAGCGGCCTTGGTATGCAGGCTTTGGTACTGCTATTGAAGCAGTCAATTGCACATTTTTTGCACCTTTTCTCAATGCTACCACGTTTCGTCTCATGAACTGGTTTTACGAGTCATCCAGTGGTAACTCTCTGGCTAATGTTGACCGCCTTGTGCAGGGAGTCATATTGGCGGATGACTTTGAGCGTGAGGACCTCAGGGATTTCTCTGCGTTTCGGGAGGCAAAAAGAATGGACCAGGCCGACGAGGACCCTGATTCAAAGCTGTTTAGCACCTCTGACAAGTGGCACGAGGCGTCTGTCAATATCAAGCTGCCTGCTGAGAAACACAGGTACACATCTGAAGCTGATGCACCTGACTGTGCCGTGGATGGACTCTATTACCGCAAGCCTCTAGAGGTTATCAGGTCAGCCTACGAGGAAGTCGCTTCGAAATCATTTCACAATGTCCCGTACAAACTCTTCTGGCAGCCTGACGAGGGTGAATTTCCAGAACGTATCATTACAGAGGTCTACACAGCCAATGCTATGCTTGATGAGCATGAGAAGATAAAGGCGCAGCCCCGTGAGCCTGGTTGTCAGCTGGAGACTGTCGTCGCTTCCATCATGCTTTGGTCAGACTCGACGCACCTTGCTTCATTTGGACATGCTGCGCTATGGCCAATCTACATGTTCATCGGAAATCAGTCAAAGTATATCAGGAATTGTCCCTCTGCATTCGCTGCTCATCATCTGGCGTATATCCCAAAGGTTTGCATTTGTTTCTTGATCGAGTTTGCAAAGTTTGCTGACTTGCCTTCAAGTTACCAGACATCGTCCATGAATATTACCATAAATTGTATGGGCAAGCAGCGACGAGCGCAGTGCTCACACATCTCAAGCGAGAACTTATGCAAGCCATTTGGCTGTTTCTCCTTGACGAAGAATTCATGCACGCATATGAACATGGTATTGTGGTGCGGTTTGCTGATAATGTGAAGCGCAGAGTATTTCCTCGATTTTTTACATATGCCGCTGACTATCCTGAAAAGTAAGTACTCTGCCTGCACTACTATGCCATGAAACTAATCAAACGCTGACAGGATTCTTCTCGCATGCATCAAATTTCTGGGAAAATTTCCCTGTCCGCGCTGCCTCATTCCTAAGGAGAAGATTGCTGACCTTGGGACGAAGCTGGATAGACTGTGGCGTAAAAGGGACGTGCGATTGGATAATCACGCACGCAGGAGTACCATCGAGAGAGTGCGTGATTGGATCTTTACAAAAGGACGCAACATTGGCAGCACTGTGATCGACAAGTTGCTTGGGCCAATGTCACTGGTACCGACACGTGTAAGTTTCAAACTTCATTAAGATAACTTTGACTGATAGAATCAAAGAATGCATTTTCTGAACGACTATCTAGGTTTGGATTTGACTTTCATTCGATGTTCGTGCCCGACTTTATGCACGAATTTGAACTCGGTGTTTGGAAAGGGACTCTCACCCATCTACTACGGATTCTGCATGCGTTTGGTGGAGATACTATTACACGGTTCGATGCTAGGTGAGTTCTGTGATCTAATGCATCCAAAGACTAATATTTTGAAGATTTCGCTGTGTGCCAACGTTCGGGAGGGACACTATTCGAAAGTTCAGTCGGAATGTATCAAATCTCGCCAAACTCGCTGCGAGAGATTATGAAGACTTGTTGCAGGTCTGTCCACCCTTTAGTATACTGTTAGCTGTCTAATGACTCGATTCATATATAGTGTTGTATTCCAGTAATGGAGGGCTTGCTACCTGATCATGACGACGTCATTCTCGACTTACTTTTTGAGCTTGCGACCTGGCATGCACTTGGAAAGCTTCGGATGCACACCGAAACAACACTCAATTTCCTCGACAATTCGACTACCAGGCTAGGACGAGCTCTCCGCCGCTTCAAGCAGTCTACATGCGATTCGTTCATAACACAAGAGCTACCCAAAGAAGCTGCTGCTCGGGGGCGCCGAAAACCTGCATATTCGGCCAAGGGGAAGTCAAAAGCCATGCCGACAAACAAAGGTAACAAGAGAACCACTGAGGGCACTCGACAACGATATTTCAACATGTCTACCTACAAGTTGCATGCGCTTGGTGACTATGTGAAGTCAATCTGGTTGTTTGGGACAACTGACAATTTTTCGACACAAGTGGTGCGCTAATACACACATCTCCGCTCTTGATTCATGGTTCTAGTTTTGATTGCAGGGTGAACTGGAGCATCGCCGTGTGAAACGCTTTTATGCACGCACTAACAAGATCAAAATTGCACGGGGTATCGCAAAACAGCAGCGCCGGGAACGACTCCTTCACAAGATTCGACAGAAGGCTGCCGCACAACGAGCTGAAGGTCGCTTGAACCATGCAGAAGATTCTTCTCCCTCAGTTGGCTTTGCCGAAACAGAGTCATTGCCGCAGTGTTCTCCGGAGACCCAGTATCAGATCTCCAACTCACGCCGCCAACACTGGGACATCACTTCATGGCTGCACAGGAACCACGAGGACCTTGCAGTGAAGGTAACTATCAGTCACTGTGGGTTTTGGTCTATCTGATTTTGCATAGGATTTTTTACCGCGGCTCAAGGACCATATTCTTACTCGTTTTCTTGGTAATGATGATTCTGAGGAACGCACATTTACTGTTGCGCAGCGGAACTCACTCATCATCCTCAACAATAAGATCTATAAACACAAAGTACTCCGTGTCAACTACACGACATACGATCTTCGAAGAGCTCAAGATTCGCTCAATCCACGTACACATGCAGACATCATGCTCCTAGGCAATGAGGAAAGTGAACCTGGTGAACTCACTCCTCACCCATATTGGTATGCGCGCATTATCGGCATTTTTCACGTATATGCCAGGTATCTTGGTCCAGATTCTGATGACCGGGCTTCACGACGTGTCGATTTCCTATGGGTGCGCTGGTTCTGTCGAGACTCTAATCATAAATCAGGCTGGGCTGCACGTCGGCTGCACCGGATTGGGTTTTATGATGCCAACGAGGTCGGAGCAGATGCTTTTGGATTTGTCAACCCTGCACAAGTGATTCGTGGTGTCCATGTGATCCCAGGATTCGCACATGGGTCCACCGCAAACCTTCTTCCTCCATCAATCGCTCGACAGGCTTGTGAAGGTGACACAGATTATAGCTGGTACTACGTCAACCAGTCGGTGGTTTTTTTTACTTGCAAAACAAATGGCTGACTTACATTTTTTTTAGATTTGTAGACCACGACATGTTCATGCGGTTCCGTGGTGGTGGTGTCGGACATAAGACCACACGAGAGGCGACAGAAAGCTTCTACAAGGACCGAGATGCACTTGACTCAGTGCCGTTTACGAAGGAAAGCGAGCGCACCGGTATGTTTTACATACCAGGTTCGCCGATGAATGAGGACATCGACTCAGAGTCCAGCAATGATCGTGGAGACACACCGGCAGATGCAGACATGCGCAGCATCAGCAGTTCCAGTGAGGAGCATATGGATTGTACAGGAAGCCGGTCTGAGTCGGAAGATGAGCTTGAAGAAGCAGAGAACTTACAGAGTGCTACTTACGAGTTCGACACAGATTTGATTGATGGAGACGAGGAATCGGATGAAGAGGCTGATGATGACAAGGATGGTTCAGTGTTGGATGACGAGCGCAGTGAGTTTGGTTATGGTAACCTAGAGGAGCAGTTGTTATCAGATGACAGCTCAGAAGAGGAAGGCTCGCAGGATGAACTAGATGATGCCGTTCTTGGTGCTGAGGACGGAGAGGGTGCCGCGGATACCGAAGAGGATTATGGTGACTATGCCGAGTATTAGAATGCATTGGAAGGACTTGTCTTTCAGCCGTGTGAGGGAAGAAATATCATATTACATTACTATTGTATTGATAATTCTTGCATACATACATGTGCGAGTGACGTGGTTATAACATTACTTTGTGACACCTGGGAGCCTTACAATGCCTGGCACGACGCCCGTAAGGCCTGTAGCCATGTTTGGAACTCTACGCAAGGCTTACGGCATTTGCCGAGGCCTTGTCAGCTTGCGCCACTTTTGCTGATGTAGTTGCCATTGTGAATGAACTAATTGTCCTTGCTTAATTCCGCGGCAACGCAGATGACAAGGATAAGTTAGCCAGCAAAATGGGACCCCACCGTGACCGCGAGGACGGGGAGGTCCCATGGATTCGGAATACAAATAGTACAACCGCGCATCGTACTGTACTAAGCTCAGGTACTTACTAAAAATCACGTGCCCATTACGCGATAGGACTAATCTGTTCCAAAAGGCTCTTGTACTCGACTTATCACATATTCAAACGTTGAAGATGACAGGCGCTAACTACATGGGAGGGAAAAGGTTAGTAAACACTAAATTGTATCATGGTTACTTATATTTCGTATATGTAGGAATGCTGCTCGAGCACGCACCAAAGACAGTACAGGTCGGGTTCAGAAGCGACATTTTGGTCAACAGAGGTTGGCAGCTGCATTATGCTACACGAAGGAAGGAAGGGAAAAGCCTGAAAAGATGTCCTTGAAGTCTGTTTTACATCAAATCAATCTTGCTCATGCACAACGAGACGCAAAAATCAAAGGCAATTACCCCTCCACGGCGCATGGTATAAGCACATCGTGCGACACACCATTCGCCGACGGAATCTCATTTGGCACCCCAAAGCGCCACAAACAACCTTCGAAGATACTTCGAATGCTTGATTTTTCTGATCGTATGTGATACATACCCTGATGTGTCGATCTGTCTTACATCATGCACTGATCGTGTCAGCGGTGGCCTATCGTGATGCAATTGACCGCATATTATCAATCCCTCTGTCAGAAATGATTGAACTGCCCCTGCAAGGAAAGTCGTCCCACTCCGACTCGGAAGACGGAGGCCCTTGCATTGATCCCGAGGAACATCTTCTCCTGCCTATCGATGCTGACAGCGAGTCGGACGTTCAGGTAACATCAGAGAGAACGGTGAGCATCCAATTGTACACTGACCATATCCTAGTTTCAAGGAACGTTCAGTGACACCTTCTCTCGCACTGGTCGGTCTTCAGGAAGCGCTAGCCATTTGTTCCCAATAGATAACGATAATGATGGGGGAATTTATGACGATCATTTGAGCGGACGAATGTTGCGGCCTCCTTCACCGGACCATCGTATGGTCACTACTTATGAGAGTCCACTACGGAGTGTCGAGACAGATAGTTTCCACGGAAGCTGGGTCAACGATTCAGGTTATGCTGACACGGATATTGCTGAGACTGGAAAGCTTCGCGGATCCGTGCCTACTCATGATCTCCAAGGTCAGCAACGATTTCCCTTACCTCTGTCAAACAGCTTTCCGTTTTCTTCCCCTTCTAATTCTCAAGGAACAGAGGAATACATTCTCAACATGGACACGTCACCACCCTCATCGCAGAATTCCCTTTCACAGTTGCATGGTGGATGGAGTTCTAACCACGGATATTTCTCGCAACGATCGCCATCCTCCTCCACTTCTCCGATTGGTTTCCCTGCACCCATCGTTACGCACGATTCTCCTGAGTCGTTCGGATGGGATAGCTCCATCAAGTGCAGCAGTCCTATATCACAGTCTCTTTGCCACACAAGTGATGTTAAGCAATTTTCAGCATCATCCTTCGAAACACAATACGCCCCTACAACTCCTCAGAAAGCTCGGAAGATGTTCCACGCTACCCAAATTTCGGAAGCGATTGCGAAACCCTTCACTGAGATATTCAACACGGGACACCGTCGATCTGTTCAGAACTCATATCTTGCCACTCGAACAAAACATGTGGAATCACACTCTTTCAATTCGTCGCAGGGATTTTCTTCTTTTGGCGGCTCGGATATACATGACCCTGGATTACCTTTGGACATCCTAAACGATCCGGACCCATGGTCGACTATCGGGAAGATTCTAAATCTCGAGACCGTAGAGCAGCACGACAACGATGACATCACTTTTACTCGCGGTCGGGAGGGTGTCGGCTATGTCAGGCATCGTTTGGATGGATCAGCATATATATGGAACACACCACGTAATTCGACGATAAGTCTGCGATCTGTCAAGTCAGAAAGTGAAGATCAACCCAAGGCTAGGGTAAACGATGAGGAAGAAGAGCACTCGGGGGAAACTACCGACCATTGTCGCCACCATTCTCAACATTCTGAAGGTTCCAAACCGGAAGAAAAACCTTCGCCTGATCACTCCAACCTTGCCACAAACATGAAATTCGCAAACGAGCCACGTTGTAGGTTGACAGTGGCAGAGTCGGAGATGCAAATCGAGCCATTTTGCGTCCCTACCGCACTCGCACATCGAGTCTCACCCCAGGATGTACAATGCAGTGGAATAGATGACGATGATTTGTATGGGGGGCCTTGTTTGTTCGGGGATTCAGACGAGGAAAATGAATAGTTTTCGACGGAAGATTTTGCACTAGCCTAAACCACCGGCAATGACCGAACAGGTATAATCACGAGTCACCTGATTTGACGCGTCTTCCCAGTTTATACTCTAGTACTTTAAAATCATTCCTGTCTCAATGCACGGCACGTTTAGTGCAGCTAAACCTAAAGTCCCCATCACTGGCCCCTGTAAATGGACCATATACTGTCGACTCATGCAAGATTTTTATCAAATGGTCACCGCGATGGGAATTTGCAGTGAATATAATGCCGAAGGCCACCGAGCGATATATGGTGTGCTTCGCGTTCATTATTTCTGGTGCGCAAAGTTCAAACTTCACTCGCTGATACAGACCATATCTCGTCGATTCTCGGGAAAGAACTCGCACTTACAGACGCACAGTCACCACCTACACTTACCTTCTACGCGACACGGAACATGCTGCGCCCTTATTTTATCCTGGGGCAGATCCCAGATTTACTTGACTGCCTAGCCATGGTCGACACTTTCCGCAAATATGCGGTCGATGCGTCTTCTGTTGCGTTATCGTGGCAGGAGTACTATGTGAAGGAACCTAGTTCTGATTCAGACAAGACACTACTCACGGAAAGAGAGCTAAAGAAACTCCAAGATTATGTTACGAACGATGAACATGACAGGCTGTATTATATCTTGACCACTAAGAATCTGTGTCTATTGGTGCGTTTCTCAGGATTCAAGGTCGACCTCGTTTTAGCTTCATTCCAGATAGCATGTTCACTATCTTGTGACGGCACCAGAGTCGTGCATGCTCGCAGAACGCCTAAACGACTATTTTCCAGGATGCTTTCCAGGCCATGATATACCGTCTAAGCTATTGTTTCAACACGGACTTTCTGACAGTGAGAAACAGATTATGGAAGAGGCATATCAAGCATGCAAGGAGTTCATACTGGACGTCACCCAATGGGAAGAGGAACGTGAAGAAGAACAGAAACAGTTTCTTGTGACGTAAGTCTTTCCATGGTCTCCGTGACAGAGGCTAACAGTCTTTAGCTTGACTGCAGAACAGGCCGACGCCGCATTTGAGCAGGCTTTTCGAGAGAAATTTCCTCCGCCATGTTCTCAGGAAGAACTAATTTCAGATTTGGATTACTACTTGAACACCGTGGAGAAAATGATTCGCAGGATGGAGGATTATTTTCCTTCAGACATGGTCCTGGAGAGATTAAAGCGGGCGGTCTGAACAGCATCATACTCTGCTGGTGGAAGGTCGTAGTGGGATGGTCTGGCGCAGGTCCTCTGGAATGCCAAGGGTCCTGGCGCAGTGGCAGGAGTTCAAAATTCAGGCTCGTAGTCGGTAGTCCTGCGCCGTGTTCAATGTAGTGGTCGATCCTTGATAGATAGAGATCTGACCTTGGGTTTCCCATGCAGTCCGTTCCAATCTCGTGAGTTTTGGATCATGCTGATACTATATGTAACCCTTAATACGGAGAGCAAGTCACAAGTTGATTTCGTTATGTAGACAACAGACAGGTGACAGGCTGGTCCTGGCGCACCCCACTGGCAGTAAGATGTGTCTAAGTAAACGGCAACATCGTTGTGAAAGCGGATTGCAAACGAGCTCTTTGAATATTTGAAGTCTGCTTTAACTTGAACAAGATTTCTCAAGTAACATTGATACGCCACTTTACATAAACTCACACTTTAGCGAAAACAACGTTTAAGGAAATTAGTGTGATTCAATAATATCCCTCCCCTCCATTCACGACCGCAGTGCCAGTGATCATTCCGACTCATGGCGCCGTTCAACCCGCCGAACACAGTTCTCAGCGGATTCAAAGAAAGACCAGAGGCTTTACTCGTCCAGGGCAAGTTCTCTCGGGTATGTTTACAGGCGTAGCATGCTCAATTGCCGTATATTCAGGTGACAAGTTGTATATTGGAACAGCAACAGGCAGTCTCTTCATCTACGAGTACAACGAATTCTCCGGTATGCCACTGTTGGATGCCGTTAACGCCGATATACTTATCTCAATACCAAGAGAATGCATCAACTTTGGTGGACACTAAGAAGGGTCTGTCTCGTAGACCTATTGACCAGCTGGGCTATATCAAGGATATCAATTCTCTGGTTTCCCTCTCCGGTACGATCAATGACGTAGCCATCTCTGTCAAATATCGTAAATTTAGCATGTCCTTCCTCAGAAACTATACCAACTCTGTATCCTCTCCCAAGCTTTGCTCCTCCGAAACCTCTTACAAGAGCTAAGGGTGCATTGACATTCGCTGTTCACTCTTCCGTGCACAACCTTGCTCAAAGTGATGCCCAAAGTGGAGCTCATACTGTCGGCAGGACAGGTCCGATTCCTACGATGGTGACGCAGCTTTTAGTCGGGTGCCGAAGGAAAGTAGTGATATACACGTGGAAAGACGGTGAAGGACAGGAAATCAAGGTACGACGTTTCCGCACTTGTAGACCCATCTAAGTCACTACGCAGGAAACTATTCTCCCTCACTCGCCGCGTGTTGCAGTGTTTCTTGATAGCGATAATGTTTGCTTTGCGTACTCACCTACCGAGTATGCTCTGTTCTCTATCAGCAAGCTCACGACACTTGACGTTGTCACACCTATACCCGCGAATATCTCCATGGGCACGTTTTCTGGGCTTACTGGGTACATGACCCTTGGTCTGGGAGTCAGAGCCAAACCTGGGTTGGTGCGGTTGAGCGATACCGAGGCACTCATTGTCAAAGACAGTATGATACGAGTTTTATATTCGATACAATGGACAGCTGAAGCTTCCGGCAGATCAGGGGTTTATCATCGGCACTGATGGGAGGCAGACCAAGCCGACGACGATTGATTGGCCAAGTCCACCCGATGAAGTTGGTCAGCATCTCAATATGCCAAGTCCTTCCAAGTTTTCTGACGGTCTTATCTAGCTTTTGTCAACCCATACATCTTCTCAATACTTCCTCCTGGTACCGTCCCGGTACCAGAGAACGGTGGTACTTCTCTTCCATCTGGGGGTGCTCCAGTTGCCCCTCAGTCAGCCCTCACCCCTTCACCAGTTGTGCAAGTCATATCGTCACTGACAGCGCAATCCGTCCAAACCCTTCCCTTCCCACCCACATCATCAGCGTCCTCTGCCGCCACTTGCACAATTAGACTCTTGACGTCTTCTCCTGCCGCCAAGGCACCTCTCTTCCTTGTAGCTACTCCGAGCGACCGCACAGTAGCTACTTCCGAGGGCAGCTCGATATGGCAAATTCGGATGAGGTCGTGGGGAGACCAGATCGATGAACTTGTCCAGCATTGCCTCTATTCCGACGCACTATCATTGCTTGATACTTTAGACAAAACTCTTTTACCAGACAAGGTTTGTTTTCAATTATACATCGAGTAACAGACATAACGCTATCTATCTTTTGAAGGACCAACGACGAACCCACATTCGCGCCCTTCACGCCGTGTCCCAGTTTCGACTAGGAAAGTTTGACGATGCAATAAATTCTTTCATCGAGCTTGATCTCAACCCCGCCAAGGTCGTTGCTCTCTATCCTGAGCGCATCGCCGGACGTCTTTCTGTTCCTCCAGATGACTGGATATCACTGTTCGGGGGACCTACAAACCAGCAGTCATTCACGCCAAAGAACGATGACACTATATCAACAAAGTCTCAAAATGATAGTAATGAAAGCAAAGAAAAACTTGTGGAGCAGTCAGCGTCCCCTGCGATGCCAGTCAAGGCTGCCGTTCGCCGGGGAACTGCATTTGTGGCACTTTTATCCTCCTCGAAAGACAAAGACGATGATACCCTATCTATCAGCGGGAAGAAGAAGGTAAAGCAAGTAGGTCAGTCAGACGTTTTATCTTTGTTGACTCATCGCGTTGACAAATTTTCCAGATGACTTCAGCCGGTCGGTGGATGCTTTATGGCGATATCTTACCGATCGTCGTCCGAAAGTTGCAGGCGCACTCGCAGTACTACACATTGCACCAGCTCAGTCTCACCAGTGGCCTTTCCTCTCCGAGACGTCGATTGAAGAATTGTTTTCACTGCCGAACATCCCTTTGCCTCTGTTGACTCCAGAGCAGCTTGTGCGGTTTGCGCAGATTGTGGACACAGCGCTCTTCAAGTCTTATCTCGTGACTCAGCCGGCCCTCCTCGGTGCACTGTGTCGATTGGCCAATTGGTGTGAAGTATCAGAGGTCGAGGAGGAGCTCCGGGCACGAGAGGTACGTTGAATGCGCGCATGTACTCAAACGTAGCATTTACCAACGTTACCAGAAATTTGCAGAACTTATATACCTTTATAATGGAAAGAAGATGCATGCTAAGGCTCTCAATCTCCTCCACCAGTGAGTATCTATGTGATTCACTCATTTGCGCTTGCGGACCAATGACCTTGCCCAGGTTAAGTGAGAAGGAAACGGATATGAGAGACAAGCTTGATCCGTCCATATCCTACCTGCGAAAACTTGGTCCTGAGTACATCAATCAAGTATTTGAGTCCTCCCGCTGGATCTTTGAAGAGGATCGTCATATGGCTTTCGAGGTGATATTTGTATATATTTCTGTCCGGTTCGTTGCTGACAATTACCTGTCTCATTCAAGATATTTACATCTGATGATGTTGAACTCCCTCGAACTCAAGTAACAGATTACCTCGAGAACATCGACCCTTCCATATCTACTCGTTACATCGAGTATCTGATCGATGAGAAAGGCGAAGAGAGTGCTGTATTCCATGATCGGCTTGCAGAGCTCTATCTGAATATGACTTTGAGTGCTCGCAAACGAGGGGATGAGGGTTAGTGGCTATTTTTACCGGCAGATAACTTTTCTGACCAAATTCCGCTAGCAAATGAGTTGGAGGTTTACTCTAAACTCCTTCGTTTTATTGACACCACTGATCACTACCGCCCCGATCGCTTGTATGGTTCACTGCCGGAGAGTCAGTTACGGAATAACACTCACCGTGGATATTGATTCTTACATCTTGTAGATCTTTACGAAGCGCGAGCTGTGTTGCTGGGCCGCATGGGAAGACACGAACATGCTTTGGAGCTCTATGTTTACAAGCTCAAGAATTATGCCAAGGCTGAAGAGTATGTCTTTTTTTCTCAGCTATAATCTTGATCTCTTGTTGACCCTGTTATAGATACTGCAAGCGAATATATAATCCAAACGGAGCCACCAGAAGCATCTTCTTGACTCTTCTCAGGCTATACCTCCGTCCCACTGATAAAGCAGCGCCAAATTTGTTACAGCCCGCCTTAGACTTAATCAGTCGACATAGTCCTCGCTTAGACTCTGTTGAAACTCTTCAACTTCTTCCTCCCCTCGTCACCGCTCGCGACGTGCGCCCATTCCTTCAAGAAGCTTTACGAGCACCGATTTTTGACAGTCACGTCATCCGCAATATTCACAAAGCGCGGAATGAACAAGTTGCCAGGAAGCTGATGCTGCTGGAGTCTAGGCGCGTCAGAGTCACAGATAGTAGAATGTATTTCCAATTTTCTTTTCGTGTGGATGTTGTCTGATTATTTGCGCAAAGCTGTCCCCAATGCCATAAGCGTCTGGGTAGCAGCGTCATCGCAGTTCATGTTCCTAGGTGAATCTAATATCGGTCTCTAACGATATCTTCTGACGTCCACATTTTTCAGGGGAGAGGTAACTCATTATCAGTGCCGCGATGCTTTTGCTCGGAGGCTTGTTGATCCCGTAAGGAGATGATGGTTATAATTTGTTGTGCTACGCAGCATGTTGGTACGACTGCACTGATGGCTTAGTCCCCACCCGTACATAGTCAACTGCTGTGTATATCTATTTCCTTGTGTGTTCCTGTGATTGCCTCTTTTATTATCCTCGAGTTTTCGATACGATCAGCTGGTTGAACAAACAGGCCAAACCTGGGAAGTCAGAAGTCGCATCTCATCAACATTTCTGAAAAAATAACTCAACAGCTCCAACCACAAGCATGTTCCGACCGCTCATTGAAACATCTCCATCGCCACCCAATAATCCACCCATTGTGCTGCGTCCGCTGAAGACAGCGACTTCAGCTCCTTCATTGTTGGACTGACGCGTTCGGCTACGGCGGTAGCGAAAGAAGCCACGCCACCTGCTTCGGAGCTCATCTCTCCAGACGCCCTGGTCGCGATGTCTGATCGAGCCATGAAACGCATGAAGTCGAGAAGCTTGATAGCAGGCTGCAATTGAAGAGTAGATAGGAAAATGTTCTGGGCAGCTATCGAGATAAACGTACGATGCGCTTCATGGTCTCTTTGCTCAAATCCTTGGCACTCGATTCGAGCTTATCGTGCCACTCCGAGAATGGCACAAGTGGTAGCGGGTAATTTGTTACTTTACGCTCAACCAAGGCGTCCGCAACGGGTTGTATCAACGTTCTCCACGCGACCGGTCTCGGATGCACCAGATTCACCGCGATGGGAGGTTCTTCTGCCGCGAAAGCCACATCAAGGATAGCATTTGATACGGCGTGTGGAGGGATCCAAGACACAAACTAAACCGCGCATGTCATGGATAAATTTTTTCGACAGTGATGGACTTACTCCTTTGGCTTCCGGAAGCGTGCCTAAACTTACACTTGATTCGACGATGATCGGTAGCCAGTTTGTCGTGGACCAAGCTCCTCGCGGGGGTCCTCCTGATATTTGTCCAATTCTGAATGATGATGCTGGTAACTTGCTGTTGACGAGAACCTTGTTGGGAACAGTATTGGTAGAGTCCATGCTCCCTCGAAGTAGCTAGTGACTTACCCTTTCCGAAACATACTTGCTCGCACCATAGCCAGGACCTGTTGCAACCCCTGCGTCGTATTGTACTTCTTCAGGAAATGGTCCTTTTGCTCTATCCCAACTTTGAGCAGATGAGATAGACGATGTGAACATGAAACGCGGCTTTGGATGATGTGGAGAAGACAGTGCCAAGTCTATAAGATTCCGCGTTCCACGTATATGAGAATCGAATGACGAGAGTGCCAGGTTAAAGTCGAGTCGCCAAGCGTTGTGAATAATGATAGTGACAGACGTGCAGATCTACGTTGTTTTAAGTTAATTCGGTAATACTGGAATTTGAATGAAGCAAACCTTCTGATATAACTCCTTATCCAAACCTAGGTGATCATCGGATGTATCAGTTTCTACATACATTAGTTTGCCTGACTGAAGCAGGGTGAAATCTAAACCGCGATCTTTGAACGAATTCTCCTGTCGTTGTTGTATAGATGCCCCCTTTGACGGGCGATTGAATGCATATATCGCAGACACGTCCTCACGCTGGAGGAGATCTGCAAGCAGGTATGAGCCAAGACCACCCGTAGACCCGGTCAGGGCAACCACATGATTGCGTTGGTTACACCCATTAACTAGAGCGGTGTTGGTCTCTGCGACAGAGTTACCTAATCCGACTGAATACCTCTCGATCATGTTCTCGATATCAGCCTTGGCGTCGACGGCACCTGTACCATTCTGTTGCAATACTGCATTGATGACGCTTCTCGCGAGCTGGTGAATCGAAGGATTTGAAAATATGATGTTCTGGTCAATCCGCGATGCTGATACCTGAACGTTGCGATCTGAAGACGAGCTGAGAGAGCCGATAATGCGGTTTTTGAGGAATGTCGCGGAGAGACTGGATTTACGAAGTAAGCAGAACGTTAGCCTTGACTCTTTTTCAACCCACCTATCAAAGCCCTGAGCAAAAAGGTCTACATCAGGATCGACTGCCTTTTCAGCGTTCACAGCAGTAGCGTGGACCTTGAGCCATGCCTCGACGTCTTCCACAGTCCAGCTTGTGGGTAAAGGTACATCGATACCTGCTCTGGCGCTGCCCTCCACCGTCTCATATCTGTTGCCCGTGAAGTCTAGTTGACAAAGTGACGGATGTATACTATGCTCACATGGCATTAATCTCCTCCTCATACAGCTTGATGGTTGCTTTCTTGGTAACGGTCCCTTTTCCAGCTCGAAGCATGGGCTTCTCACTGCGTGTCACAAGAATCATCTCTTTGAAGATCCTGCTGAATGCAGGAGCCTCGTTATTTGCTTCTTCTATGTGAGGCCTTCAAGAACATCTTCAGACTCAACAACAACATTTGATCTTGTAGGGGACTTACCACACTCGGTTCCTAAACTCAGCAAGATCTTTTTCGTCGTCAACGTCAATCTCACACCCTGCTCGTGGCTCTATGAGGATCCCAACTTGATTGCGTCCACGGCCGAATATAACGGTGCCATTTACGTGGGGGTTGGCGGAGATGATGCTTTCCATAGGAGCTGGTACAGTCTTCTCCCCAGAAGAGAGTACCAAAACGTCATCGAGCCTTCCTACGCTGTAGGAAAAATGTTAGAGTACATCAATGGCGTGAATTTCAGTCGTACATTTTCCACAAGCTCTCTATGGTCGGGTGCTTGATGAATACATCCGAAGTAGTATAACCCTTGACGTCTGGAAGATTCTCTACTGACACTTGATGCGTCGGGACGGTCTGTGAGAAAGCGTTCAACGCCGAAGGGGTGTTCAAAGATCAACTCAGAGACGCACCAAAACTTGACATTCATAAGTATCATCGTCCTGTAGAGCCCACCTGATCTTGGAATTTGGTCCAAATCGCACCCACTCCCAAAGCTTTTGCTCGACCGAATTTCGGAAGAAATAAGTGTTGATACCAAATTCTGTAGCGCCGTAAACGCAGGAAAGCTTGACCCCTGCGTGCACCAGGGCATTTCCCATCTTAGGTGCGAGAGGACCGCCAGCATAGGCCTGCATTGGTATCAGCACGAGTCACTTCCTCTCACAACATCAACAACAAACTTACAACATATTCGAGGGTCTTCAGAACATCGACAGCACTCGGGGAAAATGCCCATTGTGCCAGAAAGGCAGGCACGACTACCAAAGCGTTCGATTTCGTCTTGAGTACAGAACTCAAGATGTTTTGCGAGTTGGGTACTACAGGGGCCGCCAAGGGATCGAGGAGGGATGTAGGTGGGTAAATAGACACACTGCTCAAGGTGGCGATGGGGACGAGCAGCTGAATATATATACCAAGGGTATGAAATGATGGCAAGGACGCACTACCGACGCGGATAGGCGCGGGAACATCGATGTGGTCGAGAACACACGCTAACGCCGCCCCATCTTAGTATTGTTCACTGTGCAGATTATGTACTGACTCACGCGTTATGCACCAATGGATGGCAGTCAAGTTACTTATTGGAATGGGTTTGGGGAAGCCAGTGCTGCCAGAGGAGTGCAGGTAGAATAATACCTCATATTTAGACCACGGCAAACCTAGGGAATGCGGGATAATGTTCTCGTCTGGAGTACCACCAGCGAGCGCGGGGTACAGGTGTTTCAACGCCGGGATCTCGTCGATCTGCAGCGGGCTCGTTTGAGTGTCGTGAGACACAAAACCCGCTTTGACTCCATCGATCAAGGAAGCAAGAGAGTGTTGAGTCGTGATTAAACGACAGCATCTTGTTTTCTGCATCATGTTCGTGACTGCCGCTGCCGAATTACGAGGGGACATGGGGAATGGCTTGAAATAGCAGTGATCAGAAATCCGCTCATTCAAAAAATGTATGTACATACAATTAGCCCAGCGAAGATGATACCCATGAATATTGTCTGGTAAAGAAGGGTGTCGGAGATCCCGATGAGGGCAACCACTTCTTTATCTACACCTGCACAGTCTGGCCTAATCGCCTGGGCGGCCCGATGACAAGCTCGATGGAAGTCTGAGTGTGAGATGGAGACCAAATCATTGCTGTCAGGTTTTTCGTAGACAAAGAAAATGACGTCTGAGTTATTTTGCGCATTGAATTCCACCAATTCAGGGAGAGACAGAGATCCATCAAGTGGAGGGTAATTGACATGACTTTCACGATATAAAGCGACCATGATGGATGATTATGCGCGCCTAGGCTGAATATTGAGACGAGATACATATCATGCACGAATAAGTAGTCATTTTCAAGCGGGAACCGAAAGCAGGAACCCCGCGACATTACGTTTCATCCTTCGATCAAGTCTGATGAGGACACCTCCGAGCTGAGGAAAGATGTTTGCTTACCGATGCTCGATGGCAAATCGTGGCTACCATAGGTAAGGGAATTCTGCCTGAGCTTCCGACGGTATGACAGAAAAATCAGTGGAAAATGGTAAGTATAGTGCGTGGGTTGGAAAGTACGCAATAAACGGCGGTATGCTTCCATCGTACTTAAGACAACATCATGAGGTGTCAGGTGACAGGAGATATCGTTGTCATGGACGGGTAGATAAATGATGGCCGTCGGTATACTCATGAGAGGTATGCCACGTAAAGAGCCAGAAGCGAGTCTGGCGTCCAGCGTGTTTGATTGTTGCATGAGAACACTAAGGATGACCGAAGGTGCGGGTAGAGGCAGCATACGGTTGCGAAGATGACTGGGCTTGAGCCAAACAACAGGATGGCTGCTTGATCGTGCTATTGTAAAGACATGAGCTACATGCAGTAGCATTTTTTAGGATCTGTTTTTCTCTTGCTGAAGCACACCTCCAAGTGATTCAAGACGGAGGAAGAAAATGACAAACACGTTTGCCCTTCGTGTACAGAAAGTCGACTATTGATGTGACACTCTTGCAGGTCGAGCTCTGCATACTTGGTCTGCCAGAAGGTTGCTAGCCCATTGAAAAAGAGGGCTAAGATAGTGTATCGTGAGTAGTGTTGCCTTCGGCTTGTTGCCGGTTCCAGCCGCGGCCCGAGCTATAAATAGCTGAGCCGACACGTGTTGCGGCTCTGTTACGTAACGAGGCACGAGCGAAGGAACAGAGTTTAGTCTTTGTGAGAACAACAGAAGTGGCATGAACTCTTCTTCTCGTACCACGACTATCATTCCCTAATAGTCGTTCTCGACGTTCTCTCCATTCTCCTTTGCTTTTCTTTTACACAAACACCTACTAGTAAACCAATCACCCACAATTCCTTCATCCTTCCAACTGAATATATTGGATACCACATCTCAACTATGGTAGAAATCATAATACCTCGTATACTGTATAGCTATGCACTTAAGTTCGTCACACCATCACAGGGTGAGCGAACCGAGCCTATTTCATGTGACAGTCACACTCAAATTGAGGTCATTGAACTTAAGTTGTGACATGCGGTAAAAAAATGAAAACATGCAGTAAAAACACGAAAAAGTCCTAGTGCTGCCAAAAGTCCTTATACTGAGTATTTGCAACATGTCCACACTTGCCGCAACCCTCAACATCAACCTCCTTCAAACCGTCAGTGGTCGATCCACATTGACAGGACTCTGCAGCAACATAGGAAGAAGGTGTGATGTTGCTGAACAGAATTGAACTTGCAAACAAAGCTCCAAGGGGTGAGTGCTAGCGATGGAGTCTCCAGGTTGAGCACAGGCATCTCTACGCTTGTACAAAGAAAGGAATATGTCTGCCTAATGGGTTGTCTCACACAATGAACCTATGCACAGCATGTCACATGTCACACACCCCTTCAAACTTTCGAACCTAATGTTCAGTTGGTCACACCCATATCAGGTCAAACTTAAGTGCATAACTCTACAGTAAACTCTGACCCAGCACTTGAAGTTCAACTGAATTTCGAGTCACCCACCTTTGCAGCATGCACTGCCGCCCTTGTAGCCTCTGGGTTAACAGCAGAGGCAGCCCTCACCCAGCTCGTTGATGGCTGGACTCAAGAACACCAGGAATGTGTTGTCCTCTGGCAACAGCAGATTGACGAAGATTGTTACAAGTAACATCAGCTACATGGCCCCCCTATCATTTTTCCCCTTCGTCCTCGCCCTCGTATGCCTCCGGCTCGTACTTCTCTACCGACTATCCGTTGACCGGATCCTCGGGACCGTTCCCGTCCCTCATCCCCCTCCTATCGCACCAATGTGCGCATGTGCCTTCGGGCTATGACTCGTTCTGACTCGTGCCACCAATGTGGCTTTCCTTATCTTGTCTTATCTTTCCTCTGACTCATGCGTGCTGTGCATTGTATCATTTACCATTGGCTCGTTCCAATGTTTCTCGGTCTCATTCCGCATTCGACCTCACATCACTAATCAGGCTCTGCTACCAGTGTACCTATACCCTTTCCGTTTCCCCTTTGCCCTTACCTACAGTATGGTAGCCTTGCCCTTAACCCTTTCCACTTAGTATAAGTAGTCTGTCACTCTGTACTAGATTCCCTAACTTGAATCTACTCAATCTTCCCTTGAACATACTTCCCTCTGAAGCCCCCTCAGCTTCAGTCTCTAGTATCTTTTCTTAGGTGCTCTTCGCGCCTAAGTCTACCTCGATTGACTACTCATTGTTCGGACAAGACTGTCCTTACTTTGGGAACGTCAGTGACTTTGAAGACATCCGTCTTAGAAGTCACATGACACATGCGTCTCTGATATCTGCCGACTCGACGTCGCCAGTCTCAGTCGCTAGACTGGACCCTTCCGGTTACGTCACGAACGTTAGCGGACAACGCCCCTCTTAGGGCTCCGCATAACAGATCTATTTGAGTGCGTAACAAAGATGCACATGTGCTCCAAGAAGCTGCAGACTGTGAGCGAGAAGAAAGAGAAATCACAGAAGCCGAAAAGCACCGTGAAACTGAGAAAAAGAAACTGAAGATCAACAATTTCAACGCTGACCTACCTGTTTCAGATGTCATCATCCCATATCCTTCTCAATTTGTGCTTCAAAAAGTCAAGAACATGGAATTCATTGAACTCTGGTACTTCAGCCCAGATGGCTGTCATGAAGCTTGAGACTGGAACAAATCCTCCGCAGATGATGCTCTAGGTCTCAAAAAGATCGACAGCATTGTCGCCCTGAAGTCATTTTCTTCCTTCAAAGCCTCTAACAAAGCCTTACAGGATCACGATCTCTCCTGGAGGCAGTTTGACATGGCCAAAACCAGCTTTCTTGTCCACATTGAGAAAGCCAGTTGGCCCAACAAGCACCAGATGGCACTAGTGCTATTCTTCACACTCATCACTAACCATGAGCACAGGCTACGCCCACGGAGAGAGAAAACTCTCCTCCGCTATGCAAGCATGGTCCAAAAAGACTGGCATGATCGCCTCACCCTGAATCTGGGATTTGACATTGGCCTTTTCAATAACACTCTCTACAACAGCCTTTTGGATGACGTCTGAGAAGAAGAGCGAGATGAGGGAATGAAAATGGTACACATTCTTCCACCATCATATACATAATTATTGACTCTAATCCATACTTTGTCTCATTCCACCTCTCGCACATGCCCACTACCTCCTCGCACCATGCACACCCAAAACTATCCCAACCCAACCTGCTCCTGCTCCGCTGCATGTTACCCACTACCTTCTCCTGCTTCCTACTTGCTCTCCACTCTTCCAAAATAAACCTTGCTACCTCCCACTTCCCACTTACCACAAACCAACTTACAATGCTGCTGTACCCATGCTCCCCACCACATGCTCTCCACCATCTGCTTCCTCTTCTTGCTACCATCCACTTCTTCACCCCTGCCACTTCCAAGAAGAAGAAACGACAGCCCTACACAGTAGACTTCATCGAAGCACTACTAGGAAAACTTGATGCTAACAACCCTCTTATTGCTGCAGTATGTGCCTGTCTCACCATCACCTTCTACATCATGGCACAAGCAGGGGAATTCACGGTGCCCAGCATCAACAGATTCAACCTGTCCACACACATCATCCACTCAGACGTCTGCCATGAAACTGACCAGAATGGCTTACAAACAACTGTTTTCCACCTTCCTCACACGAAGTCTTCTCCTACAAGCACGGGAAAGGTCACTGAGTTCTTACAAAGTCAAAATTCATTGCATGTCTTGCACAAGCTGCAACAGATGCAAGCCTCATCCCTTTACAGGGTCATGGAATCAGAATAGGTGCCACCTTGGAATACCTTCTCCACAACATCCCTTTTGACGTTGTCAAGACCATGGGACGATGGGCCAGTGATGCCTTCCAATTGTACCTTCACAAGCATGCACAAATCCTCACGTCCTACCTCCAAGCTACACCTGCTCTCCATGACAAGTATCTACGATATGCAATGCCACATGTCCGCTAAAGGTACCCTCCGAAATGTAAGCACCTAGTTCATCCACTCCTACTACCTTGGGAATTCAAGTTTCGCTCTATGCATCGCTGGACTCCTACTTATATGGGATTCACAGCTCACTCGTCTCTTACAAGCATGCAGATCAGGACCAGGAAGCACTACGTACTTTCGCCCAAATAGCTCCATTGTGCTCTTGTAGCTTAGAACTTTGTCCTTTGTAGTCAAAATTTATCTGAAATTTCTGGCCAAATAACTAAGCTTCTACATGAATCTCAAAGATTGCAGCTCTGTTACATAATGAGGCATGAGCGAAGGAACAGAGTTTAGTCTTTGTGAGAACAACAGAAGCGGCACAAACTCTTCTTCTTGTACCATGACTGTCATTCCCTAATAGTCGTTCTTGATGTTCTCTCCATTCTCCTTTGCTTTTCCCCACCCTCCACACCTTCTTTGCAGTACCATTCACCAATGGCACCGCCCCTCGCATCCTTCCAGTGGTCCGGACTGCGCCCGATCCTTGTCAGGGACCTGCAAGGGTTTTTCCCTTCCCACCCTCGCAGCTCACTCATCTCTTACAGGCATGCAGATCAGGACCGGGAAGCGCTACGTGCTTTCACCCAAATAGCTCCATCATGCTCTTGTAGCTTAGAACTTTGTCCTTCATAGTCGAAATTTATCTGAAATTTCTGGCCAAATAACTAAGCTTCTACGTGAATCTCAAAGAGTTACAGCTTTTGTAATTATGGTTCGGCTCAGCTCGAGAGTTATAGCTAAGTCAATTTAAAGGCTTAAAGCCAACTCAAATATATATTTTTAAATTATAAGCCAAAAATAGATTTACAATTGAGAACTCAGATGCCGATTGTTGATCACACCAAATCACAACATGCACTCTACATTTACAATCACATTACTAATATTAATGAGGCCACAGGACAAAGTGAGTGACTATGATAACATTGGTTCAAAAACTAACATATATATCTAGTTGTATGGTAGTCCGGCTTGTGCATGCAGAATGTGAGAGCAGCACACATCAGTGCAACACATCGAAAGACCTGTTGAAACATGGCAGGGAGTTTTGAGAGATGGAGAAATTTGGAGAGGAGAGGAAGGGAGCAATACAACTTGGAGGTCCAACTGGAGATGTTACTTGCGGAGATTGATGGGTCATGGTGGCGGGAATTAGGATTTGTCTTGTCATGTTGAGGTCAAAGTTGAAGAAGCTGCACATTCGGGCTGGGAGGGAATACAGTAGATGTTTGTACCTTGATAGAGATATGAACTCAAAGTTCTGGAACCACTGTCACTGAATATTAAACATATGCGCGAAGAATATCGACAGACTTACGGTGGGCAAAGACTTGGGTCAGCGTGGCCCAAAATCAAATGAGGATCGACAGACTTATGGTGGGCAAAGACTTGGGTCAGTGTGGCCCGAAATTGAACAAGGTTTGACAGACTTACAGTGGGCAAAGACTTGGGTCAGCATGGCCCGAAAATGTATGAGGATCAACAGACTTATGGTGGGCAAAGACTTGGGTCAGCATGGCCCGAAAACGAACAAGGATCAACAGACTCACTTCCTAGGAATGGCGAGCAATGACTTGGGTCAGCATGGCCCAAGATCGAACAAGGATTGACAGACCAACTCCCTGCATATGATGGGCAACAACTTGGGTCAGCATGGCCTGAGAATGAAAAAGGATTGACAGACTTATGGTGAGCAATGACTCGGGTCAGCATGGCCTGAGATCGAACAAGGATTGACAGACCAACTTCCTGTGAATGATGGGCAATGACTTGGGTCAGCATGGCCTGAGAATGAACAAGGATTGACAGACTTATGGTGAGCAATGACTTGGGTCAGCATGGCCTGAGATTGAACAAGGATGGACAGACCAACTTCCTGCGAACAACGGGCCAGACTTATGGTGAGCAATGACTCGGGTCAGCAATGCTAAATCTGCCGGTTTGTCATCAGAACAATCAGTATATTGACACAATCTCTGTAGCACATGGTAAACAACCTGCAAGAAATGAGAAACGGTAAAGTCAGACAAGAAAGGTAAGAAGTGTCACTTGTCATAGATAGTAGCAGTGTCCTCGATGTTATCACACTCATCTTCTGCTATAGCTCTGAGAAGAGTATCGTTTGCGTTGGCGGAAGGTGTCAAGTGCTCATAGGAGCTTCTGTCATATACCATGCACTGTTCCATATCCCATTGAGAGGCTGCCCAACCTTTAGTGAAGTCGAGGTGTTTCTTCTTCAGGAAAAATTTGACCATCTGTAATGCTTCCATCAAAACAGGGCTGAGATGATTCCTTTTTTCATATGAGTTTCACTACTCGAGGAAAATACCCGCTTGCATGACACAGCAGATGTTACACACTCAAATAGATCTGTTATGCGGAGCCCTAAGAGGGGCGTCGTCCGCTAACGTTCGTGACGTAACCAGAAGGGTCCAGTGTAGCGACTGAGACTGGCGACGTCGAGTCGGCAGATATCAGAGACGCGCGTGTCACGTGACTTCTAAGACGGATGTCTTCAAAGTCACTGACGTTCTCAAAGTAAGGACAGTCTTGTCCGAACGATGAGTTAGTCGATCGAGGTAGACTTAGGCATGATGAGCACCTAAGAAAAGATACTAGAGACTGAAGCTGAGGGGGCTTCAGAGGGAAGTATGTTTGAGGGAAGATTGAGTAGATTCAAGTTATGGAATCTAGTACAGAGTGACCGACTACTTATAGTAAGTGGAAAGGGTTAAGGGCAAGGCTACCATACTGTAGGTAAGGGCAAAGGGGAAACGGAAAGGGTATAGGTACACTGGTAGCAGAGCCTGATTAGTGATGTGAGGTCGAATGCGGAATGAGACCGAGAAACATTGGAACGAGCCAACGGTAAATGATACAATGCGCAGCACGCATGAGTCAGAGGAAAGATAAGACAAGATAAGGAAAGCCACATTGGTGGTACGAGTCAGAACGAGTCATAGCCCGAAGGCACGTGTGCACGTTGGTGCGATAGGAGGGGGATGAGGGACGGGAACGGTCCCGAGGATCCGGTCAACGGATAGTCGGTAGAGAAGTACGAGCCGGAGGCATACGAGGGCGAGGACAAAGGGGAAAAATGATAGGGGGACCATGTAGCCGATGTTACTTGTAACAGCAGAGGCTTGTATTGGAGTATAGTCCATGGCGATTGAGTAGATGGTTGGGAACATGGACTGTGAAGCCTGGTTGACAACTTGTGGTTAACGACAAAAGGTGGGACTTGAAGGCGAATGGACTTACATTCCAAAATATAAGTATATCTGTTACCTGAGGACTAAGAGCAGCTGTAGTGTATGCTGTGAACTCTTGATCTACAGTTTGACCATTGTCATGGGGATGCGACACATTTGCCTTAGGAAGTTTGTAGCAACGCGCACCTAGTGTACGTGGTTGTTGTTGTATAGCTACTACAGGTCGACATTGCACAGGATCAGAGCATTCTGCTCTCTTGCTATGCATCTGTGGAATAAATCAGTCCAAAGTTGCACCTTTACCATGACTTATTACAGAGATATACCAACTTCACAATAAAATCCTTGGTAGCAGAAATTTGGTCCACCTCCCATTGAGTGTTGATCCATGACATTCACATCATAGGGTCAACAACTACAAAAGTAATCATGAGATCAACATTTATTTTGAAAAAAATATATGGGATTGACACATAGCGACAGCATAAGCATGTGTCGCACTCATCTGGGTAGTGTATTTTCTTGCCCAGGTTAAGCCTATGTTGACAAAAGGTTTACAATGAGGTGAATGTAGGCAAATAGACTGCCAGCCCTCGATCATCTCTTCAAACATGGGAACCACATGACTCAGCAAGGGAGTGCTTTCACTAGAGAGTTTTTGCTGGGTGATGTGAGGAGCCTGGTATGAAATTATAAGATGCATAATGGGTTTTGAAGTTCGAACACACCTCCAATATCACTTCTAGATCCTCAAGGAACTGCCAATCTATTTCGCTCAATTTTCTCTCAGATATGTTGCATTGAGGCCAAGCATTGAAAAAGGCACTTATTGCCTGGGTTAGTATTAGTCTATGTGATATGTTTAGTGGTGGGCATCTTACCTGATGGAGTGTCCGCAAGTGGTTGATCATGACATATACTGAATCCCATCTAGTAGGCTCATCTAGGAGGACCTCTACAACTGGGAGCTGCATATGCTCGCCTGTGTCATCTTGAAACCATCCCTCCTCATTACCCCTAAGGATAGTGTCACGAAACCTGTCATGCCACTAGTTTGATGCACAGATCAGCTGCACAACATGTCTGGCTCACTCAAGAGGCTTGTTTTGCACAGCCTGGATGTAATCTGGTTTGTCAATGATCTGACCTTTGACTGACCATGTATTGGCCACAATGGAAAAGTCAGCAGTAGTGTATTCATCAATAATATGCTTCACACATATGTTTACAATGTGCGGAAAACATGGTATCCTGTGTTCAGTTAGATTAAAATTAATGCCACATTGCCCAAGTAAGGTCAAAAGCTCCTGCATTGTGGTATGATTGTTACCTGTGTTGTCAAGAGTAAAGTGCCCCATCTAAATGACATCAGAACATGCGATACAATATGAATTAGTACTGACCTTGGTCATAGTCTCTGCACGATCGAGGAGATATAATATTACAGAACCAAGAGATGACCCATCATGACTACCGGGAACATAATGGAAAGCAATGAGCACCGCCTTTAGCATGAGCATTGAATCTTTATCAGCCTTAGCAACCCAATGAGCCGTGATGGCCATGAATGGCCAGAGCTTATAATCCGACCACAGGTCAGATGTAAAGCAAACTTTACCCTGTGCGTTCTAAAAGGAATAAGATATGTCATGAGATGCTTGACAACCATGCACTTACAGCAAGGTCAGTCTTCAAGGCCAGGAAATATTCTTGCCATTGCTCAATGATCATTTCATGAGCCTTCGTGCAGTAAAATAGGCCAGTCTCACCAATTTCTGGCTGTAGGAAATGGATGAGGTGTCTAAATTCAGGACACTCAATCATGTTTATTGCCTGGGAGAAATTATTAATAGTGCCTGTAGGGGGTGAACTGCGACTCACTTGATCATCGGCAAGGATAAACTTCACAATTTGACAATGCATTTCATCAAGTGTGAAGTCTGGAATCGCATCATCTGGAGAGCTGGCTCCCATGAGCAAAGCACCAGATCCCTGATTAGGAGGAGAACCAAGTGATTGTATTGTACAAGGCAATTTCTTGAGCTGTGCGCAAATTGTTGCAAGTGTCCATCCTTCAGCTAGGGATTCACTTAGATCCTTTATCAGGATGCACCAGCCTAAATGTTCTGCTGCTTCCAAATAAAGGTTGGTGTGATAAGTGAAGGCATGTGCTCGGGGAGCTGAAGTGGATGTTGAACCTGCATATACCATGACCTTGTGCATTTCATCGATCTCATGTAGTGTTCTGATGAAAGGTGTGAGAAACAACAAAAGATTGCAGATACAATACTTACTCACAAGGGATGCAAGTTTTGCCCTTAGTATCGGTATCAACCCAGTAAAAGTGAGCTATATCTGTTGGCCCTTTGGCTTGCTTGAGGTTGCCAGTGGCCAAAGGGTCAGTCCAAATGGTGCTGGTGCTGGTCTGGAGTAGGCTTGGATGAGAGCCTACAGGCGTCATAGTGGCAGGCACTGGCAAATCACTTGGTTCCTCTTCATCCCCTGAGATATTCTCGAGGTCAAAGGTTTCACCCTCATCTGGACCAGGGGAAGCTGCATCAGAGATCCTGTATCTAGCAGGAAGTCGTCGCTGATGGGCATTTTGAAGAGTAGTAGCATTCACAGCAGGGATAGCAGCAGTGGCGATGGGGATAGCAGTAGTAGTGATGGGGATAGCAGCGGCAGTGGGGGAGGCCACTGCCTGTGCCTTGTTCTGCCCATGTCAGTGACTTTACATCTGTGGTAGTAATGGTATTAATCCAACGACATATAAACATTCATTCTGGGAAACCCCAGAACACGTTAATGTACGCACCAAATGTTGTTTTCTAAGTGAGTCCGAGGAACGAGGACGAACATAGAATGTTGTCTATGTGGCAGATGTCCTTTTTGGGACATCTCTTCTTTGCTTCGTACTACTACTTGCAAATTATCAGTACTCTACGACTCCGAGTCGTAACACTCGTTCTTTCGCATTTCTTTATACAACGGACTAGAGTCCTTCCAACTCTAATATGCCGCATCTACCGAGCGACCCGAATTTGAGTTTTTGTCCCAATTATGCGGACGACGCATTCATCAATACGAGACTTCAATTGACCAATGAGAACATCACCAAACCGCAGGCCATTGTAATACTCCGGAACATATGGCAAGCAGAGAACAATGCTGCAAAGCTTCAATGGCAAGCACAGGTGAACGAAGACAGAGACTGGCGAGAACAATTAGAGAGACTCGACAACGAGGAGCGAGAAAGGCAGGAACAAGAGACCCATGATGAGGAAGAAGCAGCACGGAAGGAAGATAGAAAAAAGAACAAGCATAAGTACACTGCCATTCTGGACCTGGATGTACCTCTGAAGCCTATAATCCTTCCCTCTTCTTATGCTCTACACAAACTCGACAAGGGCGATTACGTCGAACTCTGGTACTTCACCAATGAAGGTCTCGACGATGCCAAACTTAAGAGCTCTGTCAATGAAGACGCTATGATCATGGCCACGTTAGCAGGAGGAGATACTGCATGGATATCAGCCGCGTCAACTTGGAATGCAAGAGCAGTTGTTGACGACCAGAATCTTAGGTTTGAAGATTTCTGTCAAGCTTGTCCACGTATTATTGAGGCCATGCAAGAGGCTGCATGGCCCGCAGATCACATCCAAATGATGGCCCTCTTCTGGCGTAACTTGCAGGTTCACAATTTCCGCTCCATGCGCGACCCCTTAGCGCAGAGAGCACTGCTCGTATACCAGGCAGAACAGAGGAAGCATTGGCACATCACAGTCAAATCAGCTCGAGGAGCATATGACCTCTCTCGGATTAATGAGGTGCTCTTAGAGCGCACCAGATCAGACCTCTACCTCGAAGAGCATATGAAGCTAGACAATAGGTGAGACTACAAGATTGACCATTGGATCAACCTTCTTGCAGCAGGAGCATCATCTAACTATCATCACAAAGGCAGAGACAACAGCCGTGCAATCAAAGATCAACGATGACGTTCAGGGTCTCCGAGCCAGGAACAAGAATATCGTCGTCAATCACCCCCACCGGATTCACACAAACATTCACAGCAGGATTTTCGAAGCAGCGCAAACAGAGGTCCCCTCTCCACTTGCGCTGTCTGCCTGGGGAGACACCCGCACAAGATCATCGAGTGCAAAGCTACCAAGACTTGGGACAACACCTCGGACACCCTCTGTGCTTGAGTCGGGAAACTCCTCAACATGCGAGACGGTCGTGCAATTTGCAGCGACTGGCAACAGGTCGCAGGATGCAGCGATATCTCTCACAATCGTCGACATTTCTGCTCTGGATGTGCCTCCTCCTCGCACGGGGCCCAGAATTGCCCTCGAACACAGAAAGCTTAGAGCGCTTACTCCATATAATGCTGATGCTTGGGAAGCTCGCCTTACACGAGCTGGCCTTATCGATAGATACTCTCATATTCCCGAAGGATTCCGTCGAGGTTTTCATCTTAATCTTCCTGTCATTAAAGTCACACAATCCCCCCCGAACAAAGATTCCAATCTTGTCTATACAAATGAATTCCAATCTATCATCAAATCTGAAATCCAAAAAGAGAGATATATTGGCCCATGCACAGCGGCCGAAATCGAGAGCTTCATCGGTCCTTTCCAATCTTCCCCCTTCTCGATCATTCCGAAACCAGGTCGACCAGGATGTTTCTGTATCATTCAAGATTATTCTTTTCCCCATGCGCCTTCTATTGAATTCCCTAATCCATCCATTAATTCATATATTGACACAGATCAGTTTCCCAGTACCTGGGGAACTTTCTATACAGTCGCGCTTCTCATCAGCTGGCTACCTCCTGGATCACAAATCGCGACAAGAGACGTCGCTGAAGCATATCGCACCATCCCATTGCATCATTCACAGTGGCCTGCAGCCATGGTGCGTATCGCCGACAATCAGTTCTGTATTGACACCTGCACCTCGTTCGGAGTCTCACCTTCCGCAGGAGCTTACGGCTGCATTGCAGGTGCTGGACTCAATATCTTTAGATCTGAAGGTCTTGGTCTGGCGTCACATTGGGTTGACGACCATCTATTCTTTCGTATACGGAAAGACTTTCGTGAAAGGTATAATGAGCAACGACGAGAATGGCATAAGGACATTATCGAAAGGGGTAGTCATCAAGACGGAGGACGAATATGGTTCAGTGGGAGAGTCTTTGATGACGGAACTATCGAAGAGTTCGATGAAGACTGCAGGTTTCCTATCATTGATTTGTCAAAAGCCTCGCACCGGTCACCAGAGGATGAGGTCTTTACTTACAATTTCGACGACATTAATAGGCTATCTCGTGACACTCGAATGCCCTGGGAGCCGGAGAAGGACTCTCATTTCTCTTATTCTAATCCTTACATCAGTTTCACTTGGGACCTCACAGGTAACCTGGTATACCTGGGAGAAGAGAAAAAGGCGAAGTATCTCCATGCATTACAAGACTGTCAGGCGCGCACAGCGCACGTGCTCAATGATGTGCAGAAGCTGCACAGCAAGCTCTTGCACGTGTCATTGGTATATCTGAGAGGACAGGCTTATCTCACAAGTCTGGAAGTCATGCTGCGGATTTGTCATCAGTGTCCTTTCTTGCCTCACAGATCCATTAAAGCTCTCACAGAGGACGTCGAGTGGTGGTCAAACCTCTTACAGAGTAAGTTTGTCGGATGAGAAATCCCAAGACTGGTCAAATTGTACGACCCCAAAGGTTTTTCTGATGCCAGCTCTGGCTTTGGGATCGGCATTGTCATTGGAGAACAGTGGAGAGCATGGATATTGTACCCAGGTTGGGCAACTCTTGATGGACAGAAAGAGATTGGATGGGCCGAAGCAGTCGGATTTGAGCTTCTCATTCGATACCTTGTCGCCATGGATAGACCAGAACAACACTTTCGTGTCTATGGCGACAATCAAGGAGTCATCAAAGGCTGGAAGAATGGACGCAGTCGCAACACCGCCATCAATCAAGTCTTTAGATGCACCTTCAAATTCCTATCCAACTTACGAACTTCACACTCTTTCCATCCCACATACGTTACCAGCAAGTCAAACCCAGCGGACGGTCCATCCAGAGGAATATATGGTGATACCAGGTTACTCCTCCCATTCATCCCCCTCCCCAACCCTCTTCGCCATTTCATCTATGATCCATTCTACCTCGCACCAAAGGAGCCATCACAATACTGAATCAATGTTACCTTCAGCGCGCTTACTGTCCAATATCCCAATCAGCGCATTACCGACACCAGAGAATGCTCTAGATCACAATAGAGGAAGAGAACCACAAAATCAGAGAGAGCGCTCTCGTTTTGTGACACCAATAGTGACTACAACTCACTTAATGAAGCCTCCCCCATACAAGGCAGGATTGACTCCAATGGCATCGTCATTGAGACCACACTGTCTGGCCCGCGACAGACTCAAGTTATGGCGGCCAATAGAAAGTCGACCCTTCCAGAGCGCAGATGGTAGTATGCTTGCTATCACAGACGAAGACCTTGAGCAAGTTCTAACAGTAATGAACTCCTCATGGTCCCAAGGCACCAGAGAATCATACGGAGCAGGACTATTAGTTTTTCATGTGTTCTGCAATGCTCGAAGCATACCAGAACATGAACGGTGCCCTGCCGACACACGAACACTTCTCACCTTCGTAGCATGCTGCGCTGGAGCATACGCAGGCAAAACTTTAGCTAATTACGTCTTCGGCATTTGGGCTTGGCACGTTCTTCATGGACAAGCCTGGAGGATAGAACATGGGGAGCTAAAGTCAGCGTTAGATGGCGCATCTAACGCAGCCCCTGCAGAATCCAAATGCCTAAAAATGGAACCATTCACAGTCACGTACATCTTACAGATCCGAACGCACCTGAATCTAGAAAAGCCCTTGGACACTGCAGTTTTCGCGTGCTTAATGAGTTCGTTTTATTCTCTCGCGAGGCTGGGAGAGTTAACAGTCAGATCAATCAAAACGTTCAACCCAGATCAACACGTGAAATGGGGAGATGCACAGTTAGATGGCGAAGATCGCCACAGCTTCAGAGCTTCTAAGATTCACGTACCGCGCACAAAGACCTCTGGAAACGGCGAAGATATCTACTGGGCCGAGCAGTCAGATGCTTTGGATCCTAAAGCAGCACTCATGAATCATTTTGCAATCAACAATCCTTCATCTGACCAACACCTATTCGCATGGAGACACGCCAACGGCATACACCCTCTAACACAAGGAGCGTTCTTGAAGAGAATTGGATTGATCGCCAAGCAGGGAGGGTGCCCAGAACTAAAGGGTCATTGTATTCGAATTGGAGGAACACTGGAATACCTGTTACGTGGAGTCCCGTTTGACGTCATCAAGTCCATGGGAAGGTGGTCGAGTGAAGCGTTCACCATTTATCTACGCGATCACACCATAATAATGGCACCTTACCTTCAAGATACATCAATCATTGAACCTTTCACCTGCTACACGATGCCACAGCTGCGCTGATTCAAGGTGTGTCTCGCCCCGCTCCTTATAATAAGGAGTTCAAGCTGCGCCTGACACATCGCTGGGCTCCTTATGTGTTTGGGAATCACAGCTCATCTCGACCTCTTAGGTTCGGAGCGGTGTTTCTGGCCGAAAACCCCTGTGGGGCTTTGCCCAAATACTTACATGCAACTAGTACTTTCATCGAAACATAGATCAGATTGAGTTAGTGCCACAGTCAATCAGATATTTCTTCTTTGACCACAAAAGATTGAAGAACGCATAGAGTAAATCCCAAGGCAATGCATGATACAGTAGCATAATTCATTTGATGGTGATACTGTGATGCATAGAATACCTTCAGAAGTTGTGAGTACTGCGTTTGATGTAATAGATCTTATCCAACATACAGTCATATAAAAAATGTGTGTTGAGTGCATGCAGAAGACCAGCAAAAATGGGGTAGCACATTGGTGAAAGATCCCTGACATGCATAGCGAGCCTATATGGTAGCAATATGAATTATATGATACAGGAAAGGTGAGTTTTCATATATAATACTAGTAAAACATGACACACAAGTTTGACCATAAAACAGTGATGCTAATGCTATCCAACTGATCAGCAAACTTCAGCCACAATAAAGGATCTGAGCAGGAGTTATACAGAGGGCAGAAGCTGAAATGGGATCAACCTCAATATTCAGAACTGACAAGGCACCTTCACCAATATGCAAGGAAGAGCATCTGGAAGAAAGATTAAACTGGACCGGAGAACAAGGAAAGAAACTAGAAAGAACCAGTAAGGGAAGATAATGGGAATATTGCTGCCTAAAAAATACACGCTATTTGCTACATGCTTGGCTATGTATGTATATGTGTTCTACTTCCACTCATTACTCTACAATATGTTAGAACATAGAATACATGCGAGTTCTGGTGTAAACAGTACACTTAATCCTCCATCAATGTCAGCAAACAACTGCAATCTGAAAGTCCCATCCACCAACAATATACTTCACCTCTAACAACTGTCTGACCTCCTGCCATCTCACACTCCTCTCCTCAGCATTCTGACAATCTGTTACAACATAAATGAAGTCTGCAGGTGAGAGAAGCGATCACAACAGGGGGTGCATACATTATAGTACTATAGTCTACAGGTTATACATCATTCTGTGACTAGAACTGTTTCCACTGTGGAGTTGACACAGTATGTGGTAGGAAGTCATTGTGTGGGTGTGACCTTTCACATAAACTAAGCTCAGTTTGAAGATGACACAAACAAACTACTCACAGACGAGTTGATCTATGCATTGCCTTTGGTGGATGCAGTGTAGAGACTGATATTTCTGTGGCCTTGCAGAGGCTATATATGCGACTGTCTCAAAGTACAGTTTGATGCACAACTTGTGCCAAATACCTTTCCAATCATTCCCTAGGTGAAGTGAAACTCTCCCATGCCAAGCGCACACTACCTTCCTGTGCATCGGCCGCCCCAAGCACTGCATTCTCCCGCGCGCATTAGGCGCACTTTCCCGCGCTCAAAGCGCCCTACGTTGCACATCCATCCATTGTCCAAACTAACCTCACTGGTATGTGTTCATATCATTTTCTCCATATCAGACCATATTATATTTTAATGATTGCTCAATTCTCATGTCATGGACCCTTATTACATACCTTACCTACTCGCTTTGGCTCCGCTTCAGGGGCGCATTTTTAGACATATATAAGTGCCGGTAGTTCATAATTTACATCATCGAATCATATAGAAGCTCCCTGCACCTCACTATCAGTGTAAAGCTCATCTGTCACATGCCATAATTAGTAGCTATTGGCAATAAGAATATCCTCAATGTCTATTATGACCCTCTTCTTGTAAACCCACCTTGCGCTTTTCCTGCGCTTTGCGCTGCCCAAGCACTACCTTTCCATGCATCGGCCGCCCTAAGCGCTTCGTTCTCGTGCTCGCACCTCACGTGCTTTCCCGCACTTCACGTCGGCCAACGAGTGGCACCCTCCACACCAATCTCTAGATCTCTGCTGCACTTGCTTCCCCTTTAGGGTCGAACGCACTTGTCACTACAAGCATAGCAGCTTAGGCAAGCAAGACCCAACACATAGTTCAGTATATCCCCATCTGAATAGTTGTTTCTACAGCAGTGATGTTGATCAGATAATGGAGGAGGATGCATGACAGCATCATCAGGTTGATTGAAATCCAACCTGCATGTGGTTGGTGTAGGCAATGTGGCACAAAGACCACAAAGTAATGAACATAGGTGATCATCGTCAGGGTCCTCTGCAAATGCTAGAGAGCATGTGTAAATAAGAAATGTCGCGAACTCAACAGGGATTCCATGACAAATATTTGCAATGGTAGCATGTGCTTTGCGCTTGAGTATGGTAGAGGTGGGCAACTTCTCATCATCACTGGTTAACCACAGAAGAGAGCCACATAAGAGATAGATTAACATATAAGTGAGCGACTCCAGATCATCGCGACGACCTGGCTCAACTCCTAAGTGAGTGTTTATTGAAGCAAATGCAGGGGTGCCAGATAGATATCAACCATGGCAAAATGGTACATGGTCACTGGTTGTGGTGTTCCAGTATGTCTTCATGATACCGAAATTGATGCACATATGACAGTGACCTATCTCCATATAATACGAGGGAACAGACATGCATAATATCCTGTATGATACAGGCCAGCAGACCATGGGCCCAGGATAACAATATCCTCGACTATGACGGATGGGCCAGGAGGCAAATTATTCCCAATGGAGGCAGGTGGGCCGATGTACATGAATATTAGGTAGACGGGTGGGCCGAGGTAGTTGGATATTATGCAGATGGGTGTATTAAGGTAGATGTGTATGAGATAGATGGGTAGGTACTTGTTATCACATTCACGGGTGGGCCCAGACACATATTAAATTAGACAGGTGGGCCGAGGGTATTATAAAATATTGTATTAGACAGGTGGGCCGAGGGTATTATAAAATATTGTATTATACGGGTGGGCCCAGACGCATATTAATTAGACCAGTGGGCCGAGGGTGTTGTATGGGATGTTGTATTAGACGTGTGGGCTGAGGGTGGTATAAAATATAGATGAGTGGGCCCATGTGTATCATAATTGTAGACATGATGGAGCTGAGGTAGTTGTACATCAACCAAATCAGAGGAGGTAATAAATCAAAGTTACCAAGTTCCTGGAGCATCAGGTGATCTCCTGACATGGTGGTGCGAAGTGTTACGACGTGTGTCGCGTGCGGACTGGGATGATCTAACAGCGACGATCACAACAGTGATATCTCGTGCTGAGAGTCCAAGGTCGGCTCCTACAGAAGAGCAGGAGTTGCGTACGTTTGCGGAGGCGAACGATGATAGCGGTTTACAGGCAGAAGGGGTCTCAAGTCCTTCTGAAGGTACGGATCTGATGTCAGGCAAGTAGCTTTAGCAAGACAAAGGTTTCGGTGGTAAACCCAGTAGGATTAAAGTAAGGAACATCTACTTTAATCGTCGACCTTATATAAGGCTACTCTATCGATCTAAGCTCAGCTTGAAGCTGGGTTCTAATCTGCTTATCTATCGAGTCAGAGATACCATGCATGAGGCAGGCTTCTATCTAGGATAAGGACCGCGAGGCGTCCTTCTATCAGTACATGAGGCAACCATGAGGCTTGCCTTCTATCTTGATAACATATATAGGTCTTCTAGACCTATGTCGTCATATCATGTAAGCGATCCAGATCGCTTACCTAATCCGGCATCTTCCGGACTTCTCTTCTATTCGTTATCTATCGTCAAGGCCTAAAGGCCCGGTTATCGTGCTATTGCCGTGCAGGGTGGCAGAGGGCTAGTCGAGTAGCTGGGGGCTCTCGTAGTGACTGTAACATTACCCCATTACTACGCACAAAGTCACCGACTTTGATTTCTAAACATCTTCTTCCATCGTAGCAGTAGGTGGTGCAGGAATTGCTGACGTGGAGACGGAAGGTACTGAGGGAGTTTCGGGGGCAGGGGAAAGTTCGGTGGGATGCCGAAGTTCTAGATCCATAAGTGCCTTGCGATTATTCTCCCAATCTAAGAGAGCTTCAAAGAACTTCTCTTCGTCGCTAAACTCTTGGAGCACAGTGCGTCCTTCGAGTCGTGGGCAGTGGACAGACAGGTGGTCAGGTCCGAGTTCATCGCAGATGCAACAAACATAATCTGGACATTTTCTGAACTTATGTCCGTATCCTCCGCAGCGCCTGCAGAGCGTGGTGCGGGTTCGGTCTATGGTAGCCGCCTTTCTTCTTAGCGGGCGTACCGGGCGGGGTTCTTCTACAAGTGGCTTCACTTCAACTTTCTTTATCGCTTGATCGGTGATATCGGAGAAGTCGAGGGGGAGTAAGTGAAGTGCGAAGTTTCTGATCCGCCGTTGCAGATGAAGTATAGCAAGTTTCCGAGTTGCTTCATCAAGGTCAACACGATTGGCTACATCTTCCAGCAGCTTCGTGGTTCGTATAATGCAGACGGTGAGGGATGTACACGCTGCAGTTCTGGCGTCTTGTTCACCAAGGATTTCGTCGATCGCTTGGGAGTACGCGGGGGTTAGAATAGCAGCTTCGTTGAACGCGCTGTTTTCTGTCATTCTGAGGACTGATCCGTAGTCTGAGTCCTTCAGTGCTATTTTGATAGAGTCGTTGTCAATGGAGTTCGTCATGATGGTGGAGGTTTGTTGGGAGAGATGTTCAGGGATCGAGAGGGTTTATAACCTTCTTCCAGATCAGTCCAAGCTCCGATTCAATCTGAACTTATCCTTATCGTTATCTCTTATCGTCTTTTATCTAGCCATGAGGCTAACTCGTGTTCGAGATTCTTCTTCGCTATCAGAGGGAAAGTGCCGTGATAGGTACTATCATCCTTAATCTTTGTTGAAAGATCAGGTCGTCATCAGAGGGTGGTCGTCATTGCCATGATGGGTTCTAGAGGGTTCCATGGGCTTGCAGGAGTTTCCGTGGAGTTCGTCTCGTGATAGTTTAGCCTCGTTCCGGAGGTCTAGTCTTCTTATCTTTTATAGATCCATTTCTGGGTTCTTTATTAGATGTCGAAGGTGGGGGTCCGAGTGTGGGTACCAAGGCTTTGTAGGAGTTTCTTGGGGTCGTCCAGCGGGGAGATCGTCTTCTATTACCCTTTGTTTATACATGGTCTACTCAGGTGGTCGAAGTGCAGTGATGTGAGGGGTCCCGAAGCTTGCAGGAGTTTTCCGGGGTTCGTCCTTTCATCGTCTAGTTTCAAGTCATTTCGGACAATCGTAGTTTAGAGTCTTTCCGGACTATATCTAGTTTAGGGTCATTACGGACCTTCATAGAAGTAGGTCGAGTTCGGGATCGGTGATCAGTGTTCGGGGTGGAGTAGGCGTGGAAAAATAAGTAAAATGGAGGATTTCACCCCCTTACTAAGCTATTAGTCACCGACTAATCATATCCAATCAGAAGTCTAGGCCAGGGAGCGGGCCGTCGTCTTCGAAGTCGTTTCCTTCTGAATCTACCATTCGCAGATCATGCGAAGAGGGTGCATCATTATCTTCATCCTCGTCATCCTCGGAGTTGTCCATGTCGATAAATCGGACAAAACTGGGCCCGGCGTCTTGTGCTTCCTTTTCTATTTCATTTTGACGATATGCTTCGTGGATCGAAGTGATTCGTTCAATGAAAATATCCTGGGCTTCTTGTAACACAGGAGGGAGTTCGGTGTCAGAAGACAGCGTCATTGCGTCTTCGGAATTATGCACGGGTGTCATGGAGAGGTTGAGGGAATTCGGTGGTTCATCGGCAGTTAAATACGCCGGTTCGGGGTCTTCCTCCATTGCGGACTCAGGACTTTCATAGAATCTGAGTTTCTTGGCGGTGGGAGGGTCTTCGATTCAGACTGCTCGTCCTTTTCCGAGAACGGATATCGGTTCTCCGGAGAATTTGAATCTCTGAGTTATTTCTGGTTCAGGGGCCAGTCTGGGCGCCTTGGATACAGGCGGTTCTTCGTTCGTTATCGCACGTCCCTTCCCAAGGACTTGTGCGGGTTCTGCCGAGAATTCATATCGGGCAGGTGCGGGATCTTCTTCAATCTTCATCGGCTGAACAGCCGGTACAATCTTCTTCGTTCGTGGCGGTTCGGGATAAATGTGGTCAGATATCAGCGCCGGTCTGGAAGTATTCTTCTGAGTTGTCTCTGGATCAGTGGCCGGTCTCTTCTGTTCATATCTTCTTGCTGCAAGGTCGATTCTAGGCAGCGAGTCTTTCTTCGTCACAGTTTTCGCGGGCTGTGGTGCGGTCTCTGAAGGTTTAACGGGGGTTCCGTTCTGCGGCTCTTCGTGGGCCGGTGCGTTCTGTGTTGTTCGGGCTAATGGTACAGAGCCCAAAGAGGAGGTGCGGGGAGTAGTCGGGGATACCGATCGTTTTCTCTTCGATGCTACCTTCTTTTCTTCTTTCAGGAAGAGGGGCGCCTTGCCGTTCTTCTTCCGATCAGAATCTATTTCTTTCTGCTTCTTTCGGGAATCTGCGGTACTTTTGAGGGTTACCGCGCCGGTTTTCCAATTGATCAGGGGGTTCTGGCTGATAAGCCAAGGTCGTCCAAGCAGGAACTTGTCTTTTGGACCAAGTTCGGCTAGGTAAAACCGTTCGGAAATTACCCGTTCATCGATCTGGAATGTAAGGTTGCAAAACCTTTCTATCGGCTTCTTTCCGAAGCAGGATCCATCAGCGTTTGAGAGTGTCAGGGGGTTCTCTAGCTGGTGTGTCAAGATGTGGTGCTGCGTGATTGTGTCCTGGTTGACAAAGGACTGACACGCCCCAGAATCTACGATCATAGATGTCGCGATGGGGTTACTTCTTGTTCTGGAAATCAGGGTGGCGTTCACCCGTAGATCATCCTTAGCCCCGGCCACTTTGATAGTGCGCAGGCGGGGTTCTTCTTCGATCATCTTTCTCCGTGAGGTTCGGGTCCATTGAGGACAGCTCGCAGCTTTGTGTCCGATGATGTGGCACACAAAACATTTCTTCTCTCGCAAACAGAGGCGAGTCTCCTTCCCGGTGAGGTGTGCGGCGGCGAAGGTGTTTCTGGTAGTTGCCATATTGTAGATGGTTTCTACGATCTTCGTGGTATCCTTTTCTTGGAGCTTTCCACAGTGACGGCGGTTCTTATATTCTTGCAACTGGTCAGGCCGGTACGATCAGGGTTCTAGATCAGGGATATGGAAATCCTTTCGGGATCTGGGTTCGGGGTTCTACGAGTGTCGGTAACGTTGACAGCAAGTGCGATCAGTTATCTTGTAGCCTGTGATGGAGGCGTACGATAAGGGGACTTTAATCCTTTGTTACGACGTGTGTCGCGTGCGGACTGGGATGATCTAACAGCGACGATCACAACAGTGATATCTCGTGCTGAGAGTCCAAGGTCGGCTCCTACAGAAGAGCAGGAGTTGCGTACGTTTGCGGAGGCGAACGATGATAGCGGTTTACAGGCAGAAGGGGTCTCAAGTCCTTCTGAAGGTACGGATCTGATGTCAGGCAAGTAGCTTTAGCAAGACAAAGGTTTCGGTGGTAAACCCAGTAGGATTAAAGTAAGGAACATCTACTTTAATCGTCGACCTTATATAAGGCTACTCTATCGATCTAAGCTCAGCTTGAAGCTGGGTTCTAATCTGCTTATCTATCGAGTCAGAGATACCATGCATGAGGCAGGCTTCTATCTAGGATAAGGACCGCGAGGCGTCCTTCTATCAGTACATGAGGCAACCATGAGGCTTGCCTTCTATCTTGATAACATATATAGGTCTTCTAGACCTATGTCGTCATATCATGTAAGCGATCCAGATCGCTTACCTAATCCGGCATCTTCCGGACTTCTCTTCTATTCGTTATCTATCGTCAAGGCCTAAAGGCCCGGTTATCGTGCTATTGCCGTGCAGGGTGGCAGAGGGCTAGTCGAGTAGCTGGGGGCTCTCGTAGTGACTGTAACACGAAGCTTGTGTTGCCCTATGAGACGCCAAGTTCCAACCACCAGAATTTGAGTCAACTGTACCGAGTTCCGAGTTCCGGGACCCAGAACTCAACACATAATTTAGTTAATACTTTTTGATGGTGCACAGGTTGTCTTGCAGAATGTGGAATCTGGGGTGCAAAGCTTGTGTTGCCCTACAAGAAGCCAAGTTCTGACCACCAGAATTTGAGTCAACTGTACCAAGTTCCAAGTTCTGAGTTCCGGGACCCGGAACTCAAGATATAATTTAGTTAATACTTTCCGTGTTAAATGGCCAACCGAAGTTGAGATGTTTCTGAAGAGAGCAGCAGGTGCTCTTTTGACATGGCCTTTGATGGTGCTTAGGTTGTCTTACAGAATGTGGAATCCGGGGTGTGAAGCTTGTGTTGCCCTATGAGAAGCCAAGTTCTGACCACCAAAATGTGAGTCAACCGTACTCAGAGGAGGTAATAAATCAAAGTTACCGAGTTCCTGGAGCAGCAGGTGATCTCCTGACATGGCTGTGCGAAGCTTGTGTTGCCCTATGAGACGCCAAATTCCGACCACCCAAATATGGGTCAACCATACCGACTTCTGACTTCTGGGACCTGGGAGTCAACAAATGAATATCTGATGACCAGCACACTTCCAATCAGGTAGTATTTCATTGAGCAATGGATAATAATACATCTTTGACAGCCAAAATTATCCCAGGCTCCCTTATCTGATCCTCTCTATCTCCACCCCCTATAACACCAAAGTCCGGACATCCAGCATTCAGCGTCTGATTTCCCAAGATTAACATCCAGCATGAACGGTTCTTCCCCTTCCCCTCCTGATAGCATAAACATCTGGCGCACTTGGGCCCTGACTGTGACTTATGAAGCAGGGGAATATACTGAACAGAAATTCAAGGCAGAGAAGACTGGAGGAGGCCCAGTCATACCTTCCCCCAACCTAGACACTGATCTGGTGATGGCATGCGATCGCTTGGCTGATGTACTCATAAAGGCATCTAAAAATCCCAGTGGGTCTTCCTGCAGATTCGGAAAATTCTATTTATCATTCAAATTCCTGCATGACAGTTCAGATGCAGATGGATATTGCAAGATATAGCAAATTGATCTCCCCGAAGGACACTGGGCATAATGAACATAAAGAGGCGAGGTTGCTTGAGAGGTGTCCTCCTGGCCATGAAGGCAAAAGGTTGGTCGATGAACCTGCAATAATTCTTGATGCATCCGGTGCCATCATTGCATGGTATCTCCCAGACGCCCTGACAGACACCACCCAGGTGTGTAATATACATTGTTACTCGATGGATATCAAATATTAATGGAACCTACAGAAGGAAATCAGGGAGGCCACCTATTTGCTCTCTCCAAGCCTTGAAAAAAGTGTAAGGGCTGATGGCAATTGGTGAACTAATCAAAGGTTGTTCAACCGGGGCTCGGAAGATGTTGGAGCAACTCCCGGATGCATCAATCTATCTCCAGCATGGTTTCAACAGGGACACGAGGTAGGATCTGATGAGATGGTGATTCCGGCAGTCATACTTACCAATCCCAAAGAATGTGTCCGATCCGGAGGTATCTGCATCATTGAAGGGACCTTCCTGCAAGAATATCCTCAAAGCCATTGCAAGGCCAGCAGCCATTGCGTCTGCGGCACTCAGAGTCATGCATCCTGAGCAGTACTGGGCAGGGTTGAGAACCTTGTCAAACCTTGGAAATATAGCAGTAAGCAAGGATCTGCCACAGATGCCGGAGGCCCTGCAGTACTGGGCATCCATGTTTAACACCCTCTCCATCATTTCCAATCGGGAAACCCCCCATCATCGAGACCACATGTCCATTGCTGAATGCTTTGACATTCTCACCACCGTGGGGGACTATTCTAATGCTCGGATGACAATGCCAAACCTTCAGCTGGAGTTCAAGTACAATTCCGGCTGTATGATTGCGTTTTCTGGAAAGATTGTGAGACATGGAGTGTATGATGTGGAAGGGGATCGGATTGCTTGGGCATGGTATATGAGGGATGCTGTTCATATTTATGCTGGTGTTCCATCATGTGGATGGGCTAGTGTGGATGGTCCATACAGCGTGTGAAAGATCAAACAAAGAGCAAGCATTGTGACCTATATACATTCCAACAAATGAATACCATGTACCAATTGTGATCCGGACCTCAATACTCAATTTTGAGCATTTCCCAAGTGATATGTGGGACTAAATAATTTGGATGCAAGCCTCGGTATTCAATAATTGGAACTCGGGACTTGACATATGGGAGTCCTGAGTGCCGGGGTACTTAGTCCCGACACCCGGACCTCAGCACGTGATATTTGAGACTGGGGGAAGATGTATAAATACGCTCGAATTAACATTTGTTATTGCCATACACATTTAACAAAACCCTGAACCCCGACATTGTGGACTCCAGACTCGACACTGTTCTGAATACCGAGTTCCGGACACCCAGGTCCCGAGTCCCGAATTTCGGAGGTCGGGGTTCGGAGACCCGGAGCTCGGCAACTGTGTTGGGTGTCAGGGTATCCAGACCATTGGAGATAGCATGTGTCAGTATTTTGCGTTTCATGGTTTATGTTGGGTGAATATGGAATCGGGGATCAGGGACTCGGTATTCAGAACAGTGTCAAGTCCCAGGTCACAAGCTCCGAGTCCCGAGTGCCGAACCCCGAGTCCCGAGTCCCGAATTTCGGAGGTCGGGGTTTGGCGACCCGGAGGTCGGCAACTGTGTTGGGTGTCAGGGTACTCGGAGCATTGGAGATAGCATTTGTCAGTATTTTAAGTTTCATGGTTTATGTTTCGTGATTATGGAATCAGGTGTCAGGGACTCGGTATTCAGAACAGTGTTGAGTCCCAGGTCATGAGCTCCGAGTCCCGAGTCCCAAAACCCACACCCAGCAGTTGCCGAGCTCCAGGTCGCCGAACCCTGACCTCCGAAATTCGGGACTCGGGACTCGGAGCTCGTGACCTGAGACTTGACACTGTTCTGAATACCGAGTCCCTGATCCCCGATTCCATATTCACCCAACATAAACCATGAAACGCAAAATACTGACACATGCTATCTCCAATGGTCTGGATACCCTGACACCCAACACAGTTGCCGAGCTCCGGGTCTCCGAGCCCCGACCTCTGAAATTCGGGACTTGGGACCTGGGCGTCCGGGACTCGAGTGTGAGATTTTTGAATGCATAGAATATGTTACATCTTGTATACAATGAAGAGTGAATAGGACTACACTCCTTTGCCTTTCCTCAATTTCTCTAACATGTCAGTGTACATCTTCACCTCTCCCATCTTAGCTTCGATGCCCTGATCTTGCTCCTCCAGCAATGCTTCCATGCGTTCTTTGATGAATCTCAGTCCCATGAGTGGTGGAGTCGAAGTGTTTTTCAACTTCTCTGGAAGTACCAAAGCATCATCCTCAACATTAAGCTGAAACAGATAAGTCATCAATCAAGGTAATTCAGCTGACATCTTACCGCCCAATACTGGTAGTGAGAGACGCAGGAAGCCATTATTTCATCCCACTGCCATGGTTGATCAGGGATTGTGGTGTTTCCCATCCACCATGGACATGTATATGCGAACACAATCCGGGACGGATGTCCTGCAATTGGCTCATCATGAAATGAAAGGAGGTGGAATGAAAAGACGTCGTCCGGAACCGTGTTCCAGGTCAGCATGGGATACAACTTAAGGATATAAGCGACAGGGACCGGAAGAACCAACACGATATTCTGTGAAGTGGAGTACTGCAGGAGTGGTGTGACAAATGTCTGCTCAAATTCTTAGCATTGACCAACAAAGTCATCAGGGCAGTGGTAACATACATTCATCTCCCATTGCAGCCTGGCTTTAAAATACTTGATCCGGTCAGCAGATAGACCATTGTTGGCAGCTTCCGTCCGATATTGAGAGATGATTGCACAGACACGCGATCCAGCCATTGCCAATGTGCAGGAAATAGTTGCAAGGCTCAGCTTTAGAGGTCGGTAATGGCTTCCGGGATTCAGAGTGCCAGAAGTGGATGCATGAGATGCAGACATGGCTAATACAGGACTATGGCGCTGGCAATACAAGTGAAAGATGGTCAAGATGTGAAGATAAGAATCACTGATGGATGGATACGAAATTCAAACTCCGACATGGGCTGACCCGGACAATTCCCGGGCGTCAATTATGTATGTGGAAAAAGGGACTTCATGAGAAAACAATGTTCATTCATCTCCAGCCTCTATCAACACATTTTGTAGGTCTTGAATAGCTGCTTGCGCATCCTGTGCCAGCAATGAATACATGTGGGAGTGCCTTCCGGCATAGCATCCGTGACCCGGAAGTCGTTTCTCCAATGATTCCTGCATGTGCTCGCCCCATATGGTTGTTTTCCACAAAAAGAACTTACATGTCCAATCCATCTCCAATGTGACCAATAGCATTTCTTCCCTCCATCGATCCTGTAGTGCCTTTGCCCTCAGCCAATGGACTCGGTAAACTTGGCATGGGTCCAGTCAGGTAACCGTGGGATATGACATGCAAGCGGGAACTCACATTCTTCATTCCACGATTGATCAGGGCCCCCGAGGTCGACTTCAACAGACCAAAACCAAGCCAAAGATTCATTTCGTTGACCTCGGGCATTTGGGTCTCCCACTGCAGTGCTGATTTTGAGTTGCTTGCAAAGCAGGGGTTTGTATTTCTGAAGCTGGTCTTGCCCCAGCTCAAGTTTCATCATTTGCTTCCTTGTCTTTGTATATATGCTGGCATGGAGGGAGACTGCCTGCTGCACTGATGTCACCTGGGACCAAGCTCGAGTTTTCAGGGCCTGGGATTTGGCCTGCCTAATGGTTGTTCGGAACAGGATGGTCTTGTTGCAAAGGTAAATGCGGAGATTGTAAAGGGCATCATTGGCCTGCCCTTCACAAAGCATCATCTCCAGGGGAATCAGATCCTCTGCCATGCATTGTCTGCATCTATCAACCCCCAGGTTTGATGGCAATGGGATTACAGTTAGCTCGGGAGAGTTTGTCCATGTGTGAGATGTCTCTGTGAAATCTGCCGGGTCATCATCGAGATCATCTAGAATGTCTACGTCCAAGTCTTCAGGTTCATCATCTGCATCAAATCCCTCCCCGAGATGTGTTAGAGCAGACCGAGCAAATCCATCTATCTGGCCTTGGAGCCGATCTCTTTGATGGGCGATGTCTAATCTCTGTGTCTCGGTGGATCTTCTTCCAATCCTTCGGACCTCGATGAGCAATGCAATCTGAGCCTCTTCAATTGCTAACCCTGTCGATATCCATGTCGCCACAGATCTGCGAGAGGGTGCTGCATTGCGGGCGTTACCCTCCTCTAACAATCTAAGCTTGATCTCCTTTTTGCTAGGTGCTGAGTGCAATATTAATTCAGACCTCGACGGAGACAATGGAACTCAACGTACCCTTTTTGATATTGATCTCATATTCATCCATGGCTGAAGGATCATTCAATCTGCTTGACTGAGCTATCCTCTCCCTGGCTAACCATTCTGTCTTCAAATGTAAGGGTGCTGCTTCATCAAGTCTGTCGAATGCCTTTCCACTTTCCCTAGCCAGTTTGTATTTCCGGCATAGAGTCCTTTTCATGCGAATCATCTTGCAGAAATTGGAGTCATTCATCTGATAATCAAGGCATTCCTTTCGGTGGGGAGATGACATTCCCCGAGCAGCAGGGGAGATCAAATTGAGCCGTGCCCATAGCGTCTCCATGATCTCTCCATCGATCCGACCAATGCCTTCAATAAAGTTAGAAGCATATCGGACATAGCAGCTGTCCTGATGGCCATGAACGTGCCATAACCCAATTCCGGGAATGATGGTTAGTTGTGGTGCCATTTCTAGAAATCGACTTCAATCCACCCGAACCCGAAAGTGTTTGTTGTATTGACAATTAATATCATAGAAGGTGACAGCCCTGGTGATGCCTTCCATGTTGTGCTGGGAAGCCTCGCAAAGGGCATAGTCCATGTTCATTTGTCTGCAAGTGACCCATGGTTAACTTGTGAATGGGGAATGGTGGATGTGGCTTGCCTTTCGCCTTTCTGAAAATCCACCATGGAGTGAGGGACAAAGCAACTGTGTCTGGCACAGGCAACTCCCCCGATACCGGTGGACTCCAGCTTGTGCCGAGCAGCATTAGCTTGATTTACTGCCCAGTGATTGTTGCAGCTTGATTTTTCCACTGTGTCAGCAGCCTCTGCCAGATGCATTTTATACCTGTCCTTTCCTACCATGAATCCAAGCCCATCGGACAGCCAAACTTCATTGAATGGCTTAATGGGATGCAGATGTTCGGCTTTGAAATTTCCGTCCATCACAAATGACCGGGTGTATTTCCAGCTTGGATCCCTAGTATTATTATGGAGGCCACATAGGTTCAGAATAGGACTCACTCATCAAGAGATTCATCCTCTGACAACAGCACATTAATCCCAGGCTGAGGACATGCCGGGCAAAATAATGCAAGTTCTCCTGTGCTTGGGTTATCAGAACGATGGCCGAAGCCATGCCATTTCATTGTCTTCAACTGCCTCCACTGTCGAGCGACCCTCATGAGCTCTCTGTATCGGTCCTTGCAATGTGCTTTGTCAATATGATGTCCAGTAGATCATGAGGGTAAGGCATTACTGGAACAAGGTGTGGAAACATGCTGGAGGTCATTCGCCGGAGCTTGCTGTAATAGTTCATTGCCGAGGTGCCGCATTCAAGGCTGTCCAGTAGAAAATCATTGAGCACTCTGAAGGTGAACACAGTCTTTGGCCTGTTAAAAGATGCAGGGAAAAATCCATGTCGAAACATTTGAATGTCTGGACTCATGGCATTCAGACATTCACAGCATCAAACCTCCAGGCGATGAACTCCGGACTTGTCGATGATGACCATGGTGTTTTCCTTTGGCTGGAACTTGGGTCCGGACACAAATGGCAGATCTTCAGGCTTGAGCAGGTCTTCGGGTTCATCTTCTTCAAACAAATTCCACTGATCGGTGACCACCGGACATTGTTTGCCATCATGGCCAAGGTATATAATGAGTCCCACATGAGCTAGACAACTCCGCTCGAAGAATCGCTCATTCCATTGACTGATCCAGTGGAAAGGATTGCTACAATGTTGACTCCTGTAACAGCCCGTGCAATAAAGTGGCTCGCCAAGACAATCTTGACATTTGTACACCCCATCCTGTTGGCAGATGATGCATCTCCTGTCTTCGGGTGGAGCTTCTTGATCAAGGAGGTGATGTAGATATGATTCCTGCCTTGGCAGCCATTGCCTGAGGTAGTCATTTTGACTCTGTATTTTGAATGCTTAGCCATAGTTTGAATGACACTCCAACATTGTACATGAACTTGCCATGGTTTTTGGGAGTTGCAAAGGCTCAAATGAGCCTTGGTCCTGCTCATAAGTATTGTCAGGAAAGTCTTCCCAAGGAGGTGGTGCCTCAACAGGCTGAATTGTTGGTGATTCCAGGGGAGAGTTAGGCATGGACCTGTAGGCATGTCACCTCGTGCTTGCAAGTGGGACCTTGACCCAAGTCTTCCTACCTTTGCTGCCCCTTGCTTCCACCCTGTGAGATTTTTGCACTGGGGTGCATCTACCTATCTTCATCTTGTTTATTAATGTTGCAAGCAAGGCATCAGCTCAGGTGTAATGAATTGTTATTGCAATATGATGCGGTGCAGTCCTGTTGGCGCATTACAAATTCATTTCCATTAATGGCTTCAGGTCCAATATGGGCCGATTAACCTATCATTAGGCTTTGCTCAAAGTTCAACTTTGCACAATTCATTAATACTTCCATCTTGCAAATCCTTAGCCATTTCTGCATTCTGATTCACTATGGCAAGAACAGGTCATTCCACCAACACGACTTCTGGAAGACACAGGATACGTCAACCACAGTCTCAGAAGCTCATGGACAAGGAGATTTTGGAGTTGAAGAACTACCTTCCTGAGTGGACTGCTGCCAAAAGGAGTGAGAAGTGAGTGATTTTCACTGCCATAGCAAGGGCGGCCAGGTTGTTTGCTCCTAAGTTGGACCAAAAACAATGGAAAAAGAGGAAGCAGGTGAGGCTTCTTTGTTGTGTGGAAAAACTAAATTTTCAACATCACATTCTTTCATCAACTCTTAGGTGTACAAGACTTGGTTGTTCAACAACAAGAAAAAGAAGGAAAGGAAGGACATGATCAAGTATGGGAGGAAATGGACTCCCAGGATGATGGTCTACCAGCAGAAATGCCAAGAGGTGCTGAAGAGGATTGAGGATGAGTCCGGGGTAAAGCCAGGAGATCCTGGTATGTTCAAACATTATCAGGCAGCAGTGAAGAGAGTCATGGCTGAATTGGACGACGACGAGTTGGAGAGGGCGAAAGAAACAGCCGAAGAGTGGTCCAACAACTGTCCGCCTCTGGAGATACAAGCACAAGTGGCTCGTAAGAAGGGTCCGGCATATATGGAGCACTTTTCGAATGAGATGTGGAGGCAATGTGGGATGAGAGTGTTTGTGATGTCGGCTTGGAAGAATAAAAAGGGCGAGGTGCTGTTTGGGATGTGAGTACATTTATCCATCGACAGAGATCTTTCGGCTCAAAATATTCATGCAGGCATGATGATAACGAGGCCTTAGGAGATGGGGACAGCTTCATGAAGACGAAGGACTGGGAGGACATTGAGCCAGTGTGGCAGGAGTACATGCAGGAACAGTTCGGTGAGTGTTTGAATCATGTATACCAGATTGAACATGTTGAGCATCACGATGATAGGCGCCGGGGCATGGGATGGAGGACATCAGGTCAAGGGAGGTCGAAAACGAATTCAAAAACCAGCCTTTGAACTCGAAATGGACGGGGAGGGTATGCCACTCCTTCCGGAGATCACCGACACTAAACTTGAGGAGAAGAAGACCATAGTGAGGGCCTTTCTTACATTGCATTATCGTGAGTTTGTCATCACATCACCTGACAAATTGTTCAATGCATGGAAGGACAAGGTGGTTGTGCCATGGAGTGCCATTGTACAAAGTCAGGATGACTTTGTGGCCCAGACATATCTTCCGGCAGATGTTGACTTGAAGGAACCTTCGAAGCTGCAAATTTGGGATACCACTACCTTGCTCCATTTCTGGCGTGCACAGCAGGAAACAGGCGAAGGTCCCACATTTCTGTTCAAAGCATGGAAGAACAAAGATGGGGACATGATACCATCTGTCATATCTGGCAACTCGCCCTCTCCTCAGACTCGTATAGTGAGAAGGCAGCCGAGGGTTACCATCCGAAGGCCTCGGGACTCATTGACAGAAGCCGAGAGTGATAAGAAGAGTGCTACTCATCATATGGAGCATGATGTGGATGATGACCTGGCTGATGGGAGACCTCCGCTGAAGAAACACAGGACGGGAGGTCCTACACCCAGAGGGCCGGCAGTCCCACATGCAATTCCAAAGCCTCACCCAGCCAAGCCGGCCAAAAAAGGTGCATTACTGACATCACGAATGGGAGACCTCCTTGCTGGGTTAACTGAAGATGCGACAGGCGAGGTTAGAGATGATGTTGAAATGGAAGAGAGTATCACGCCGCCGGCACAGAAGTACTGAACCCCAAGTACCGAACCCCGAACACCAGGCACCGAGTACCAAGGCCCGAGTACTGAGCACTGAGTACCGAACACCGAGTACCGAGCACCGAGCACCGAGTACCGAACACCAAGTACCAAGCACCGAGCACTGAACTCCGAGTACCAAGTACCGAGCACCAAGTACTGAGCACCGAGTACCGAGCACCGAAAACCGGGCAGCGAGTACTGGGTAGGTAGAGTATACAAGTACCAAGGACTACCTACTGAGTAGGTACAGTATACAAGTAGCAAGTATTAAGTACTTAGCAGGTAAAGTATACTGCAATGTGTCTACTATCAGACATTGATCAATATTTACATGTTACTTGAGTCCTCAAAGGCCTCAATGATGGTATCTAATACATTCAGCATTTCGGACGTTGACTCCTTACCCTTTGCATCCTCCGGAGGTCAGCATCTGCTTTCCACAGCTTGTCGCATGTTTCAGCCCATGCCATCCTGAATGGTCTGTCAGCCTCAAGAATTTGTGCTACTGTAGGGGCAGGAAGATCTTCATGACGCTGTTGGTAATCACCCAGGCAATCTACAATTGATTGAACTTGCAGGATATTAGCAGAGATAAATAATCAAATGTTGCATACTTACCTTCAGCTTGATCATAAGATCCGATTGGCATGAACTCCTGAACCATGGCACGCAGTGCTTCATTGTTGAGTTCCGGCTCGGGTGATTGACATTCAGCAGTTCCTGAAATAGCTTGGGAGATAGCATGAGTAAAGAACATGAAATGATATGACTATACCTACAAGGTATGGGTGCCTCTGGTACAACCGAAGTGGCCGGATGAGGCTCCAGAGTTGATTCATTCACTGGGGAAATGCCATGAAAGGTGAACATGAAATAGAAAGAATGACCTCACCAGCCATAGGAAAATCGGGTACATCCGGATCGGACGAAATCAAGGTATCCTCCAGACCAAGATACAAGTCCAGGTCATCATACAGGGCCAGTCCATCTGCCAGAGCCGGAGATGATGGATCTGGAAGTATGTCATGAATTTGCACATGCGGAATATGTCCATTTGAATTGGAAACCATACCAGGAATCACATTCAACACATCCAAACCACCGGACAACCCAGAATCAGAGTCTAACTCATCATCCGGCCCAAGGTATATATCATCTAATGGATCTAAACCATGTCAGATCAATTGACTGAAATCAGAAAAAAAAAACATACCAAGGGACATCCGGGACTGGGAGGACTCATCCACATCCATTGAAGTGAATTCAGTGACTGGAGGGTCATGAAATCTGACCCCAGGTTGAGAACTCATGATATCTGATGAGCTGATGAACTGATGAACTGATTGATAACTGATAACGTCGAAGTTCAACAGATGGCTGGCGATTGCCGAAAGTTGAACCATGACCAAACACAAACAAACAATGAACAATTTTCAACACCATCCTTCAATTGTATTGTTTCTTTGAAACTTCATTCTAGTGATAACAGATTTCACCCTGCTTTCAACATTCTCACATCTCTCAACTCAATCCAAATGTCTACTCAAGTTCAATCTTCCTTGGCCGACCTCAAGGCATCCACTGCTCAACTCATGGGCATCATTGCCGGCGCCTGGCACATCCCGGCCGGCTCAGTGGACGTCCACCTTGCTCTGACAAAGCAGGTCACCACTCTTTTGGTATGTTGAACTCATTAAATTAGTGTTACATTAATGTTTCTAATGTCCAGGCAGGCTGACATCATCCGGGCCTATGAGAAAGGGGAATACATCCCTGGAATTGTGGTGTCCTGCTCCAAGGAGCTGATGAGGGTGCGTTCCATGACTCCCCGGGCATTGCCCAACTGGTTCAGCATTGGCCATGATGACCCCCGGGTGGCTAGACACGCCTGGCGCAAGCAAGTCCGTGCCTGGGAGGTGTTGGGTGACAATTCCTGTGATCTCCCTGTTGTCCCTAACGTTTCCACTGGCCCACTCACTGTCAACCTTCCATCTCCACCTGTCCCTTCACCTGCACCTGTCCCTTCCCCCACCCCCATCATTCCCTCACCTCCGGTGGTCGCCGGACCTTCCGGCAAGACGACCCCTGAGGTCCGGGACAAAGGAAAAGGTAAGGCCACCTCCATCAACCTGGAGCCGGAAGTTGGGGGGAGCAACAAAAGGAAGTCTCCGATGATTTCTGGACACTCCTCCCAACCTCCAAAGTCTGTGATGAAGGCACGCAAGCGTGTCAAGTCAACTCAACTCCAGAAGTCAAAGCCGTTTGTGGAGTCGGAAGATGATGAAGACCCAATTGTTCAGGTATGTGTTCTGGCTTATTTGTGACATGCTCTCAAGTTGTTGCAGCCGATTTCGCATGGAGTGCCGGAGGTCGTCCTTCCCCAGCGCTCCACCATTGTTGTAAGGAAGCCCCAGTCGCCTCGGTCACCTGGTTCCCCCAAGAAGCAATCATTTGGGCCTGCTTCAGTAAGTCTGATTCATCTGTTTGGACCTTAAATATATGCTCATGTGTCCACAGCTGACTGCCGGCAGTTGTCTGGAGGTCACGGTGAGTCGTTCGGACTTGTCTGGACCTCCCATGTATAATTGTCACATTCCCATTACATTAGAAATCTCCCATCGGTCGTCCGGAGGCTCGGGTAAGTCTTAGAAGCTCTCCAGAAACCCATATGTGTATTAACAATCCGTCAGGCAACCTCCAGCAGGCATCCGGAAGTTGAGGAGCCCTCTGAAGATACTTCCAATGCTTCAGATGGTGACCCACCAGCCAATACTACATTTGATATCACCATTCCCAGCCCAGTGAGTACTCCAATTAATTCCCCTTCGTCCATCTACTAACGGATACCACAGAACAACCCCTGCCATTATTGTGTCAAGGAGAATTGGCCCTGTGCAACTCGTTTGGACAAGAGGACCAGTCTCCCCTGCTTGTCTTGCATCTGCTGCTCCACCAAGAAGATCAAATGCAACCCTGCATCTCTGGGATCCCCACCCAAACGGATCCGAGGGAAGTCTACCACCGGCCGGATGCATTCCAAGACACCTGCCCCTGCTCCATCTAATGCTCCATCTCCCTCCCGGTCAAGGGCCCGAACTCGTAGTCAATCTCGTGGCCCGTCCTGACCTCCGGCCATCCCTGCTGCAACTACACCCCAGGTGCAGTCATGTGGTCGCAGCAAGACCATCACCATCAAGAAGACACCTGCACCTGCATCTGCAGCTGCACCTGCACCAGCTGGTAAGTCACCCAAACCCTTGATGACCGGCTGACCTAATTTTTTACTTAGCAGTCAGGTCTTCCAGCGTCGCAGTGCCTCGTGCAGCACTCGATGTTCCCATGCTGGATCTCCATTCCATGGCAATCGCGATTCGGGATGGTGCAGCTCACATTGCAATTCTTGAGGCTTGGGTGCAGGAGCAGGACGCTAAGATTGATACCCTGCAATGCCTCCATGAGAGCCTCCGGCGCACGGTGATCGACCGGTACCCTTCATTTTCACTTCTGGACACACCGGCCAATGGATCAATGTTGCTTGATCAAGGAGGTCCCCCCCCGTCCATGTCACCTCTCCTCTGCACTTTCCAACCTCATTGATTTGGACATTTCAGTGATGGAACCCACACCCGTGACGCCTGAGCATGGATCTGCTATGGTAGGTCCCATGGTTGAGCCCACCCAAGTTCAGCCTGAGGATCCACAATCCTCCGGCGAAATTGTGCTCCCAGATGAACCAGGCAACCTCTTGCCAGAATCCTCCGGCGATATTGTGGTCCCTAATGAACCAGGTAACCTCCTGCCAGAATATGCTTCCTCTGATGAGGAGATGCATGTTGAGGGAAAGGTTGATCTTCCTGGTGAGGAGGTTGAAATGGCTACATAATTGCTCAGTGATAGATGTACATAAATCTTTTTCAATGCATGTTACCTATGCCACAATTGAATGATTCAATGATCAGTCCCGATATCCAGAACTCAAAACTATAGATTGAGTAGATATCACCCGAAACCCGAACACCCAAATGTCAAATTCTCAGTGCCAAACCCCGAGTCCCGGGTGCCAGGTGCTGAGTCCCAAAATTTGGAACTCAGGATTTGACATTTGAGACGAACGACATCTCTCAGACAATGTTTAAATCAACCTACGTATATCTGTAAACATTTACTAACCCCCAAACCCCAAACCGAGATGTACCAACCCCCGAATCCTGAAACCCGAGACTGCTGGGTCTCGGGTTTCGGGGTTCGGGGGTCCCAGAACTCGGAACTCGGGAAATTTGGGGAGATCAATAAAATTTGATTTACAATCGAGTTTATTGACAAATACATTGACTTACCCATGTTTGAAATATATTTTGTTTACACATACCGAGTTCCGAGTTCTGGACCCCCGAAACCCGAGACCCGGCAGTCTCAGGGTTTGGGGGTCCAGAACTCGGAACTTGTGAAAATTTGGGGAAATCAATAAACTTTGATTTACAATCGAGTTGATTGACAAACACATTGACTTACCCATGTTTAAAATATATTTTGTTCTACATATCGAGTTCCGAGTTCTGAGTTCCAGACCCCCAAACCCTGAGACTGCCGGGTGTCAGGTTTCGGGGTTCGGGGGTCCGGAACTCGGAACTCGGTATGTGTAAACAAAATATATTTCAAACATGGGTAAGTCAATGTGTTTGTCAATCAATTCAATTGTAAATTAAATTTTATTGATCTCCCCAAATTTTCACAAGTTCCGAGTTCTGGACCCCCGAACCCCGAAACCTGACACCTGGCAGTCTCGGGGTTTGGGGGTCCGGAACTCGGTATGTAGAACAAAATATATTTTAAACATGGGTAAGTCAATGTGTTTGTCAATCAACTTGATTGTAAATCAAATTTTATTGATCTCCCCAAATTTTCACAAATTCTGAGTTCTGGACCCCTGAACCCCGAGACTGCTGGGTCTTGGGTTTCGGGGTTCAGGGGTCCAGAACTCGGAACTCGGTATGTGTAAACAAAATATATTTCAAACATGGGTAAGTCAATGTGTTTGTCAATAAACTCGATTGTAAATCAAATTTTATTGATCTCCCCAAATTTCCTGAGTTCCGAGTTCTGGGACCCCCGAACCCTGAAACCCAGCAGTCTCGGGTTTTGGGATTCAGGGATTGGTACATCTCGGTTTGGGGTTTGGCACTGAAAATTTGACATATATATTTTTGTGAGTGTTGTGCTTCTGGTGTCCATGCTTAGAAATAGGATATGTTGCACACCAGGGTTCAGGTGTGGGGTTTTTCCACTTCAGTCCTCAATTATTGGTCAATGCCACACATGGTCGATTCATGTTTTTGTGCTTAGGGGTTTAGATTTGGTGGTTGATGGTAGGTATATGCACTCATAGTGTACATGTATCCTATGTGTTTGATTCGCTGGTGGCTACATCAGCTGTATGTCTTGATGGAACATATCTAGGCTCACCCATATATGTACCCATCTATGTACAATTCCCCCACGTCAGCCCACCCATCTATGCATTATCCCCCACCTCGGCCCACCCGTCTATGTAATACATCCTATGTTGGCCCACCCATCTATATAATACATCCTCCGTCGGCCCACCCGTCTATATAATTATACCCCACCTTGGCCCACCTGTCTATGTAATAAATATTTTATCGCACCCTCGGCCCACCCGTCTATTTGATATCCCTTTTGTCAGCCCACCCGTATATGTAATACTTTTCATGTCGGCCCACTTGTATATGTAATACACCCCACGTCAGCCCACCCATCTATGTAATATTCCCCTACCTTGGCCCACCCATATATGTAATACACCCCCATCGGCCCGCCCGTTGTCTTCTTAGATAGATGATCTATAGATAAACACCTATAAAAACAAATATCTCCACGGTCAGCGATTCAGACAAATACCAATGACTGATAATGTGGTCGTTTGTGGGTGGCTAGTTGTATACTACCCAAGGTATGTTCAGCTAAGGATACTTCTGCAAGATCAGTAATATGATGGTCAATCCAATCTTTGGACTTGACAGGAAAACAAACAAACAATGGTCAGCCCGACAGTATGGCGATGACCAAAAGAATATACGGGTTTCTTCCTCAAGTTCCCTTTCAACAACAGTGCCTCGTGCCAACTATACTCCAAAAGAAATGGTGCGGAATTACAATGATAAACTCTCTCAGCACAAAACAGGTAGAATCAAAGGTCAAGACTAGTCAAATGCTTTATTGTAGAACTCTTAGCTCGATATTGAACCTGCTGTCAAGGAACTCTTCTTTGAGTATTCAAACAGACTCAGGAACGGACATCCTTGGGTTTACTACCAAGTCCCCTCTTCAATGGCTAAAGCCTAGCAGGCACAGAATATCTTGGCTCAGTATCACTACTCAGATGAGTGAGGTCAAGCTTCACTATCAATTCCTAAAGTCTCCCCACTATGCTACTACTGAGTCTTAGGTGGACGTAGAGACAACATGAATATTTTGGATCAGTATTTTTGGACAAAGAACACCAAAGGTCAGTGAAAGTAAAAGAAAAGAAAAAGAATAATAGAAATCAGAATAAAAGTGTGGCTGTACCTTGCTTGCTGGTTGTTGCACACAGTGAGCTCACAGCGGGTCGTTCAGTATGATGAGCTTGCAGTATTACTGTCTCTTGAGAGTGTTCCTCTCAGTCTTGAAACAGTTCTTGACACTGGTACTGACACTTATCACACCTTACTTCACAACTTAGTGTTAGTTGGGCTGAGAAACACCCTACTACCTGCTGGTATCTGCTGCTTATTATTTCAAAAACTGGGGTCATTATATACACAATAAATGTGGCTGTGCTACTAGTGTATTCAAGAGTCATTAAGAGTCATAATGAGTCATAGTAAGTATTTTAGAGTGAGTCATAGTGAGTCATTAGGTATTTTGCTAAGTCATGTGACCTGTCCAACCCCTGATGACAAATCCAGAAAGAGAGTAAGAAGTGTCACATGATATGAATCCTGTGTGTGGCTGTCTTTGCTTGAAAAATTGGTCATGGCAAGGGTGGAGCTCGCCGCAGGCGAGCCGAAAAGATTCCAAGGGTTCGCAGGGGGTCCGACTTCCGAAGCCGGAAAACGATCCCAGGGAGTCTGGCGTCTGGCGTCCTGCGTCCTATGAGAATGATCGTCCTCGGTTAACTCAGGGAGTCAGACTCAACGTTTCAACGGAGAGCAGCCATTGGCCCGTTCTAAAGGCCATATCTCCAAGGTGAGAAACTCTGAACTCGGTTTATTTTTTGTATTTACGGTAACATACTGACTGGTGACATTGAATAGTTAGTTACATGGATAGCTTTACAAAATGTCCACAACGTTTCGACGAAGAGCAGCCATCGGCCCGAGTCCTATCATTCTAAAGGCCATATCCCCAAGGTGAGAAATTCTGAACTCGGTTTTATCTTTTGTATTTGCGGTACATACTGACATTGAATAGTTAAATGATAGCTTTACAAACGCCGCTTACTCGCTACTCGCCAATTCAATCGTTCTCTTCCTCTTTAGGTTCCGTCTCGGCCTTAGTCTTCTTTGGCCTCTCGTACAAGTCCTCCGAGTCTGAATCTTCTTCCTCTTTGGGTTCCGTCTCACCCTTGGCCTTCTCTGGCCTCTCGTACAAGTCCTCTGAATCTGAATCTTCTCGCAGCCTCTGATCCCTCAATTGTTGGATCTCGACTCTAGCTGACTCCATGGCAGCAATGCGCATGGTCCTCACCACCTTCTGCGTGTCTTTGTAGCTACTCACATTTTTGTAGATGTCTTGAATAACAGTGGGCTGAAAGCCCGAGCGGGTCGCAAAGGAGTTGATCTGGTCGTCGAATCCGACTTGCACGAAGCGCGCAATGTCTGCGGGATGAATCTGGATGTCCGGCCGAACTCTGACAGTGTCGTAGCTGCCGGTGAACACATCAAGCGCTTTCTCTGCATTTGTATGTGTGCTAGTATGTGTGTTAGCTCTCCCTGCAGTAGACTTGCAGGAGGGAATATGGATGTGCGGGGCCATTGAGTATTGAACTACTGTGTAACTAGTAATTAGTATTTCCCTGAATTTTACGCGATCGGTGTGCACTCCAATAATGATGTGGTGAATTCGGAATTTCAACCCACCAATCAGAAGTTCAGACAATATTCTTTCAACGGCAGTAGCTCGCATGCAGAAAATATATGTATAGCGGGGATCACGTCAAGACGTTATAGCGTGGTAGTTGTCAAAGGTCAAAGAGGACTCAGAACCCCCTAAAACACGTCTGTGGCTCCACCTCCACCAGTACTACACCTTCGCAGGACATGTCAATATTCGAGCCTAAAGTAGTCCTCAACCTCCTCAAAAACTCGGCAGCCGTCTCGCCTATCGATAAAAGTGCCTTTGAGAAAAGCTGGACTGTAAACGTAAGTTTTTCTTTTGGCCGTCAGAGACGTTGTCATTGACTCGTCGAATGACGGATTAAACACAGGTCGAGAAACGAGTCAGCATATGGAAAGAGTCCCGTAACCATAAGACCCACCCACGTCCAGAGTTTCAGTTGAGGTGGGAGGCTGAGGTCGTCGAATACGTGCAGTGCCTATGGGAAAAGAGTCGACCTCGATCAAAGAAAATCGAGCCTACACATAAGTTAGGCCTCAATATCCCATTGCTCGGGCCTCGATTCGTGCCCCCGTCTTACATACATATTCAAAAGCGCTCGGGACTCGGACATCAAGACATAGAGCCAGTAACACAGTACATCAAACCCTTCAATGTCATTCACCCGTTCTACTACCCACAGCTTGCCACCTGTCCTCGATGCGGCTCTGACAAGGAGACCACCTGGGAAGGGTGGACAAGCACGGGGCCGCGCGAACTCCATGGTCTTATCTGCGAAGAGACAGCACTCGGCGCCCAACTCCGATGCAATACATGCAAGGAATCAACAAAGATGAAGAAGGCAACCGACAAGAACATACCTGGAGATGCCGAAGATGTCCAAGCGCATCAACCAGCCAACTTGGAGGGCTACTGTTTTGCAACGACGAGCGCTGCATACTGGAGTTCATGGGAGCACTGGCAGATTCCTCGTGAGTTTCGTGCATTAGATGTCAGGAGCATCCACTCACCAAACGAACAGGCAACATCCCAATCTTTTTCTATCGCTGTGCCCTAACACGTGATCTCTTCGACTTGCTGGTGGAGATGCGCCCGTCAACAACCTCTGCAGGGCTGGAAGAAAGAGTCAGACGTGAGTGCATGCAGTCTTTCTTTTTAGAAAGACACTCTTACCGTATTCGGTGTGCCGCAAAGAGCTCCACCTGTTGGAACACAAGCGGTGAATGCTTGAATACCTTGAAGTGTTTCAGATACAGCCCACCTGCAATGCAAATAGCAGACTTACCGACTATTTCTCTGGTAGTAAGAGCGCTGTGAAGACACTCCAGGCATTCTCGAGCGCCAGCGACCCGCTTGCATATGCTGACAAATCGATTTCGGGTGAGATTATCACAGAAGTCTTCCTAGACTTCTGCGCATGCACAAGGCAAAAGGAGAGTGGAGAATACCTGAAGACTTTATCAGGTTAGTTTACAGAAAGACTCGTGTGACCAACGAACCTAATTCTCTAACCTGGCAGCCATATGCGGCTCACTCGACAACACGTTCAAAGCAGCAAGTAAGGCCACACTTACCGACAAGGACCGCCAGAAGTCTAGGGAGCTGAAAGGCGGGATATTGAGTGTTTTGAATGAGGACAATCAGATCATTTCATGGGTGAGTTTCGACAATGACTCACCTAAGCTTTTCACTGACATATTCGTTCCATATGTAGCGCTTTTGCCAGATGCGCACGAACGCAGAGATAACTGAACTCCTTCAAGGTCTTAAGCACCGCCACGACATTCTAAACGTCCCCCAGCCAAAGATGATGGTCGCTGATAATTGCTGCCAAGTTCGAAATGCAGTGACCTCTGCAATGCCGGAGACAGATTCAAAGCTCGATGTTTGGCACTTTAGTGCGAGGTGAATGCCATGCATCTACTTCTACTTAGTGTCTACTTACTCAATGTGCACTTGAAGATACATCGCTGTCATGCTCCAATCGAGCAAAAGTCCTTATCGAGGCGCTGTCGCTGCTGACATCACAGGCGCCATTCTCAAGACGCATGCCGAGAAAGGTCAGCCTGCGCGATACGGGGACCGAGCAGAGCAGGAACGGAGGCTTATGGTGGCATTCAGCAAATGGGCAGACAAAGGTGTTTGGTCAGCTGCAGCGCAGAAAGTAAGTTTCATTTTTCGCTAAGTACCACCGTAATCGATCGCTACTGACAATAATGGCTCAGGTTCACCAAGAACAGTTGAAACATGTCCGCAGAGGGTGCCTCGAGCGCAGCGTCCAAGGCATCAGAGCTGATGGGAGTCGCATTGAGGGATCCCACAAAGGGTGGAATTCCCTTCAGCGAGCACAGCCAAGCGGTGTGACGATGCTCGCTGCCCTCGGCCATGATTTTGTCCTCCGTCGCAACGTGCGAGTGGCTTTCAGCAGGCCCGAACTCACGCCATTCCTCAAGTTCGCCAACGGTTCACATCACCTCCGACTCTGTGACTACATAGCGAGGCTTCACAACACGCTCCAGCAAAAAACTACTGACTCTCAGCTGCAGCTTCTTCCTGAGCTTGGTGACATCGACTCAGGCGAGACTTTTGGGTTAGTTATGTCAGATCATGTAGCGACATTCGGTGGTCTTTTGATCAAGGAGGAGAACATTGAGAAGGGCCTACTTGACTCCTTTGATTCGTCTGTTGACTCCACCACAGGTGAGGAAGTCGACCTTGCGTTTCTTGCCAGTCGGAATGTCATCATCAACGAGTGGCAAATCGACCCCGCCCTTCTTACACTCCCAGCTGAAACTTCAAGACCAATGGTAAGTAACAACACCTCCATTCAACCCCCCCATATCTCATTTTTTTTCGTGCAGAAACCTTCAGCACCAAAGAGAAAGGCTGTCTGCATCTCGTTGGACTCGGACGATGAAGGGGATGCCAGCGGCGGCACCATCAAAAAACTACGAACCTTAGCATTGCCCAGCACAGAAGTTCCTAGCATGGCCCCAGGTACTGGACGACTCGATGCGTACTTTCCTTCTGTGCAAGACCATCAACGGTGCAGCACACGAAAGCTCCCTCCCGAATTCTCGCAGGATCGCCCAGTGGTTGCCAGCACTGCTATCACACCCGACCAAGGGGTATGTGCTATCACACCCGACCAGCGTTACACGCGAAAACTCCCTCCTGAATTCTCACAGGATTGCCAGGTGATTCCTGGGGCTACCACAGAGGTATGTCCCATCACACCCGACCAGCGTTACACGCGAAAACTTCCTCCCTAATCCTCACAGGATTGCTCCAGCGCTGGGATTAGCAATGCAATTACCCCCAGCGCTGGGATTAGCAATGCAATCACCCCCAGCACTGGAGTCACCAGCGATCACCCAGTGATTCCTGGGGCTACTGCAGAGGTATGTGCAATCAACACCCGACCAGCGTTACACGCGAAAACTCCCTCCCGAATTCTCACAGGATCGCCCAGTGGTTGCCAGCACTGCTATCACACCCAACCAAGAGGTATGTGCAATCACACCTGACCAGCGTTACACGCGAAAACTCCCTCCCGAATTCTTTCACAGGATTGCCAGGTGATTCCTGGGGCTACCACAGAGGTATGTCCCATCACACCCGACCAGCGTTACACGCGAAAACTCCCTCCCGAATTCTTCACAGGATTGCCCAGTGCTTGGCAGCACTGGCATCAATAACTCGATGGCTATCGCGGCAGGCCAGACCCGGTCTCAGCGCCTGTTCTCCATTTCCACAGGTATTGATCCTCACTCGCTCACCTTCCAAAATTCGGACGAGTTCTATCTATTTATGGAAATGCGGGCTGAGTTCAAATGGCTGTCATATCAAATGACTTCAAAGCGCTGGGTGCTGGCGACAGAAGAGTACAACCGCCGTCTCATCAAGAAAAAGGGCCAGTCAGTCGTCCAGAAGAACCCACAAGCCCTCCTACGTGCGCTGGGTGACATCGAGCCGAAGCTGATGAGCAAAATCACCAAGAATGACTATACCTGTGAGTCCGTTTGCAAACACCCCAAACTACTTTAACATTGGGTAAACAGCACGCAAAAACAGTGAGTCATTTTGGCGCCGTCATTGTTCCGTCGTCCCACTTGTGAAGGAAGAGCCAGGCAGAAAGGTCAGTCACTTGCATCTGGTCGTTTGCACATCGTTCGCGCTGACACATCAACCATCATTTTATTTTCAAGGCTCGAAAGGCACAGACATGCTCCCGCTGTCAAACAATTATGTATCCAGGACCCGAGAACTCGCCCCTCAACCACAAGAAGGGGTATTGCGCAGATGGTGTCAAGCAGTCCTCCAAGGCTGCCGGCGAGGAACTGCCTCCCTGGCCTCAGCCACGAGGAATCTTCTCTGAGGGCCGAACATTCCACCCTCACGTGTTCCTGTCGACGGTCCAGCGCGTCTACGAGCACGTCTTCATGCAGGGACCAGGAGAGACGGACCTGCTCGAGACCGAAGCATTTTCGAAGCTGCTGATTTCACGCACCGAGGTTCACGAGTCGGATAACATGGTGCTTTTTCGACTGTTCAAGGGTTTCGTCACTGACCCAACCACTCCCCGCGACCGGATTGTCTCTCGCAACGGTGAGGAGTGGCTGAGGATTAACTACCTGCAGCAGTAACATTTTTTTTCGGTGAGTCGCGCACAGATTCTTTGAGTCGCGCACCGGTTACCCTGTTCTGATTGGCTCCCCCTCCCAGCTCCCATTCTCGCACTAACGAATTCCAAATATCCCCCCCGTTTAATTACCCGCTTCCCCCGCTTCCCATTCGTTGGATCCGTTCGTCCATTTCGTCCGTTCGTTCTGATCCGGTGTTCGTTCCGTTTGTCCGTTCGTTTCTGTCCGTTCCGTCAATGGCATTATGGTCCGTTTTTTCGTCGTCGACTCACCGTGTTCGTTTGTGAGTGGGCCTGCTCAGCAGGCCCACTCAACAACTTAAGACATTGCCGGAAGACAAAGATAGGTAGGGAGAACTCCGCCGAAAGACAAGATCGTAGGAGAACAGGATCAATGATATTATTCTGCCGAAGACAAGATCGTAGAGAACAAGATCAATGATTCCTGTTCGGAATGGGAACAGACACGGGGGCAACGCACGCTGCTTTGAGAGCTTCGAGCGTGTTAGATGTCGCCCCCCGCGCCATGTTCTGTAAGTGCGGCAAATCCCGGCGTCACGTGACCTTTGACCTCACGTGCTTTTCAAACGGTCCAAACGGTCTGTCGGTCTTTGAAAAAACGGTCGACCGTTTGCGTGAGAACCCTTGCCATGTCGAAGCTGCCCTTTGCTTTGCTTTGTTTGAAGGGTGAGAATGACGTGAGCCTAGTATTTAGGGGTTTACTAATGTTTTTCCAGGATAACATATGTGGGAAATATTTTTCACAGTCACCTGACATGTGTGAGATTTTGTCTGAGTCATCACCATGGCTGACTAAGCAAAACTCATTGCAGAATTAAATGTACTAAAATATTCAGGCTGCTGGCATATAGACTTGAAAAATAAAAAGAAAAGCAAAAAAATATTCCCTTAGCCTCAGTCCAACTTCAGATAAAAGGGAAAAGGGTTTCATAGTGGTATTTCAGGGTATATGACTCATGAGAGAGTATTGGTCATCCATGCACCGAACCGGTTTGGTGCAGGTCACCGTCTATATAACAATATTTGCCTTACATCTCTCTTCAGCCCAGCTGTCTATAATATCCTACTCTACATATTACCCAGATGGGACTACCCATCTCCATGAATGATCATATTCCCCCGGCCCATCCGTCAACATCAAGGATATATATATCATTGGCATACATGGGCCCACCCGTCTCCATCGGAAATAATATGTGTCCCAGCCCATCCGTCATCATTGAGAATATACACAACATGGGCCCATGATCCGCTGGCCCGTCTCATACGGGATACTATGGAGGTCGGGTGGCCCGTATAATACGGAATTTGTCACTGAAGGGGCTCGGCCTTGTACCATCAATTATCATTTTGAAGATGTGAAAGCTGAAGTCGATGCTTTGATCCACGGTTTCAAGGCTGTGAGTCCTGAATCACAGGCAGCATTCAGTAAATGTGATCCTGGTTCGACTTATGTCACTAGCTCTCAACTATGATAATGGTTGACACGTGCTCTGCTCACAGCCTACCTAATGGTGCTAGCTAATCCAAATGCACCAAGAGGTTTGTATTGACCCCTAGTGATTAATGTGTCACGAAACTGACCCCATTCTTGAAAAATAGAACACCTCTGGATCAGCTGTGATTTGATCAATGCTTTCTTGTTTTTGGACGAGTACACTGATACCAAAAACGGGGTAGTCACCAAGGAAATTGTGGATATTGTGATCAATGCCCTACATGATCCTCATAAGATACGACCAGAAGGTGAATGCATCCTTGGTGAAATCCTATGACAGTAAGTGCTTCTGACTTGTTTGGTGATCATCTGGAGCCCAAGATGTTTTTGCATAGATTTTGGGTTCGCGCAATCCAATCCACAAGTCTGTCTTCTCAACATCACTTCCTTGAAACCTTTACTGCATCTCTTCATGGATTTGTTGCCAAGGCTCTTGACCATGAACAAGGTCATAGGCACAGTATCAATGACTACATGAAGCTCCAGCAGTATACGGTTTGTTTAAACCATGTTTATTCATATATGAAATGGAGATGAACCTTCCTGATGAAGTGTTCCACCATCATGTCATCATGGATCTTGCTGAATGCATCACAGACTTAGTTCTGATTGATAATGTAAATCAGTTTTGGGTACGTTGATTTGCAGCTTGGGTATGCTTACGATCTTCACAGGACATGATCTTGTACAACAAAGAACAAGCGGCTGGGAACAAAGACCACAACATGATCAGTATTATCATGTTGGAAGTTGGTCTTGACATAAGTGGTGCAATGGCTTGGGCAGCGCATTATCATGCCGAAGTTCAGAAATGATTCATCAACAGTCCTATGAAAGTTCCTTCGTGGGGACCTTCTGTTGACATCCTAGTCAAAGAGTATCTTTACGGGATAGCAATGTGGCCCCAAGCAAACCATTCTTGGAGTTACAAAATTCACAGGTAATATGAATTTCCCATTGGTACCTGCATCACTTAGTCCGATTGGGGTTACAGGTACTTTGCCACCAGTGGTCCCAAAATACAGCAAACTAGAATTGTCCCATTGTTGCCAAGGCCAGACTGTGTGAATCTATCAAGTAGGTCTATTCAGATACGAAGCTCTTTCTATAGAATCTGGCGCCAGCTATTCTTGTACCTTACATATTTCATTGTGTATATTAACTTACTACCACATTTCTCCGTCTGTCCCTCATGTAAACTTTAATGTAGTATTTGAATGAAGACTTTGAGATAATTAATTGGACTGAATTCCTACTCGAAATAATGCTACAGTATATATAATAAGGTACGCTAAATGTAAGTACCCGGACTGTGTATATGTAATCGCAGACTTGTCTATGGTCCGCGAGTCGATGACAAATAATATCCGTTTCGGACATTACCGGTTATTTGTTCCCTACATTGCTAATTCTTCTACATATTACTAATCTTTCCTTGTTGTGCTCGTACCTCTATCTCCAATATGCGCTAACTCCTACACTCCCCCTCGAGCACAGCCTATTCCCATTTCATCTCTCAATCTTTCGAGTCTCGGCCTTGGCAGTGCTTTTGTGAAAGCATCTGCGAGGTTATCGTCCATTGGTATGTATTCTAACTTTATCGTGTCATTTTCGATGACTGATCTGATAAAGTGATAGCGTATATTGATATGCTTCATTCTAGTGTGGAACTTGTTGTTTGAGGCGAGGGCAATGGCGCCTTGGTTGTCTGAATAGATGGTGATAGGTGCATCCTTTCTTTTATAAAGTTCTTTCAGTAATGACTGAAGATATAGCACTTCCCTCATTGCAGACATTAGCGCGATGTATTCGGCTTCGGCCGTTGATAACGCTATAATTGTTTGCTTCCTTGCGCTCCAAGCTATCGGCAATCCGTGCAGCAGGACTAGGTATCCTGATATGGAGTGCCTGTGGGCTTGGCTTGCCCAATCCGCGTCCGCATAAGCCTCTAGATCTTTCTCTCCCCCCCCCAAGGTAAGTTTTCCCTTCTTTGTTGCCTTCAGGTAACGGATGACACGTTTTGCTGCCTCCCAGTGTGACTTCGCCGGTTCTCACATGAATTGCGACAGTACCGACACTGCTAGTGCTATGTCCGGCCTAGTACAAGTTGCCGTGTACATTAGCGATCCAATCGCTCTCTGATACGGTACGTGTTGTTCGGATATTTCAGATTTGGTGCCTGGCGAATGGTCTGACTGTTCTTTTGTCAGTTGTATCCCAGTCTCCATGGGAATATGCGCCGGTTTTGCGTCTTCAAGGCGGAAGTGTTCGACAATTGTGTCGACATATGCCTCTTGTGACAGTGTTACGGTTTGCGCGCTTCGGTCTCTCTCTATCTTGAGACCCAACAACCAGGTAAGCTCTCCCAGGTCTGTTATCTCAAATTTCTGGCGCAACTGATCTTTAAACTTCTGTATATGCTCCAGATGCTTTGATGTTACGGCCATGTCGTCAACTGATACCATTACGACGGTGTGCTCATCCTGTTCCCTCCGATAGTACACCGCTCTATCGACTTGCGAGCGTGTGTATCCGGCTTCGAGGAAAAATTCTTCTAGCTCCTTGGACCACTCAAACCCGGCTTGCTTCAAGTCGTATAAGCTTCTCAGCAGCTTTTTCCTTCCTCTCCCTTCTTCAAGTATCCGGATGGTGCCCGCATATACATGTCGTCCTTGAGTGTAGCATTTAGGTAAGCACTTTTTATATCCACTTGGTGCATCTCCCAATCATTTCTTGCAGCCATTGACAATACTGTCTGAATCATTGTCATATTTGAGGTAGGGGCAAATGTTTCTTGATAGTCGATGCCGTATTCTTGACGGTGACCATTCGCAACTAGACATGCTCTCAGCTTGACTTTCTCCCCATCAGGTCCTCATTTCGTTGCTAAGACGAAATGACATGGTATGATGTTGGCTCCTCTTGGTGCGTCTACTTTCTCCCATGTTCCAAGTTTCTCCAATTGACTAATCTCATAGTCTATGGCCTGCTGCCATTCATCCGCGTCCAGTCCGCTTAACGCTTCCTTAAGTGTTGGTTCTCTTTGCACAGCTGCCATGGCCATATACGAAAAATTCATTTGAGTGTCGTCTGGTGAGTCTTCTGTTGCTATATTAGCTCTCTCTCCTTCATTCAAGGCTTTATAGTATCCTGCAGGTGGTCGTACTCTCGTGGCCTTGGGTGTTATTGGATCCGGCAGTTTTTGTACACTCTGGGGTGGTGTTTTGGGAGGTTGACTTGGTGTTTGGGGGAGTTGGGGAGTTTGTGTGATGGGCTGGGCGATTTTCAGTGCATTGATTTGTTCTTCCTAGTTATACTCCCCCTCGTCCAGTACATTGTCACGAACGATGACATCTGGTGGGACAAAGCTAATGTTGCATTCTATAGATACCCGTCTCTTCATCGGCCAAAAAATTCGGTATCCTTTGCTTTCATTGTCCACTCCCACAAACAACGCTTCTTCTGCTCTGGCTTCGAGCTTTCCATGATCTGGTGAGTGCACATATACTCTGGTTCCGAATTCTGTTGCTACCGTTAAGCTTGGTTTAGTTTTGTGCATCAATTCGAAAGATGTATGCCCAGGAATGGCACGAGACGGTAAGCGATTCTTTAACCATGCCGCATAATTAATAGCCTCGGCCCATAAGAACTTCGGAAGGTCCTTGGCGATGAGCATGGCTCGTGCGTGTTCGACCAGTGTTCGATTGAGTCGTTCAGCCACGCCGTTTTTCTGTGGCGAATCATGTACTGTGAGTTGTCTCATTATTCCTTGATCTTTCAGGTATTCATCAAAATCTTTGCTCGGATATTCACCTCCTCGATCTGAACGAACTTGTTCAGATGCGCTCTGTGTTGACGGCTGACATAAGCCTCGTATTGCTTGAATGCGGTAAGTGCGTCGCTTTTCTTCTTCAGAAATTCTATCTTTGTCTCCCTGCTATAATCATCAGTAAAACTGATGTAATATAGACATCCTCCTATTGTTGCTGTTTGTGCAGGTCCCCAGAGATCAGTATGGACCAATGCACCATAGGTACGAGATTTGATTCTGGATTCTTCGGGAAATGATTGACGCGTTGCTTTGGCCTGTGCGCAGGTTTCGCAATATTCCGGTTTTGATTCTATATCGAGATCTAGACCCTGGATTAATCCTTTCTTCACAGCGTCAAGTATCGCAGTCTGTGACACGTGTCCTAGTGTCCGGTGTGCCTCGAAAACGGTTTGTTTTGTCTTTACTGCATGTGCTTGATGCTGATTTTGATCCACAACGCTGTATAACCCGTTGACTTGCGGAATAGCAGCTATGGTCCGTCTTTCTGGTGCTGCTGTCAGGATTTTGCAGAGTTTATCCTCGAATAGGATAGCGAATCCTGCCGTTGCAATACGATTCGTCAAGATGAGTGTAAAAGCCATTTTTGGAGTATAGAGAGCATTTTTGAGTGTAATGCTTGTTTTCTTATCTCCCAGAGGAAGATCTATGCTAACATCTCCTCGTCCTATGGCTTTGACAATAGATCCATCTGCGGTGTGTACGTCTTGGGCCTCGATTGGCTCAAATGTTACAAACTTTGACCTATCTGGGCAAAAATGGGACGTAGCGCCAGAGTCAATAATTGCTCCGCGCTTTTCGACTGGTATGTCTATCTTCTTCGCAATATTCGCTAGATCTGACATTGCGAACGCATAATCATTTGCTCTTTCGATCTTGTCTGCAGCATTTGCCGTTTCCTTTTGGCCTTTCTTCGTCTGCCTTGGTCCTTGTCCCTCCTTTCTGCCTCCTTTCCTCCAACAATCGGCTTTATAGTGACCCTTCCTGTCACAATTGAAGCAAGTGATATCTTCACCCTTGCTCATCGTGGTACGTCCTCTTAGCGTGTTTGTCCTTGCTGTAAACGCACTATTCTTCCCTTTCTTCTGTGTCTTGGGATTGTTTATCTGCTGATGTTCGTATTCTTCTGTGATAACATTTATCAGCTCATATGAGGTAAGCGGCTGCTTCATTATGCATGCTGCGGCATTTATTGATGACAGAATTGGTCTGTAGGATTCCGGCAATGATCCCATGATAATGGCATAGTAATTTCTCTTGTCTATGCTTACTCCCATTCCTGCTAACGATTCTCGGATCCTTAACAGGTCTCCGAAGTGTGCCGTCACATCTCCACCTTCCTCGCATCTGGTGTCCTGAAGTTTCTGTCGCAGATCTATCTGTACCATCTCTGTTTTGCCTTCGTGGATTCAGCATATTTCTGTCCATATATTCGAGGCTTGCCCGAGGCTCTGGATGCGCAACAATAGTCGGTCTGAGACCGTACTAAATATGTGTTGCTTGATGAGTCAGTCCTTCTGTTGAAACTCGTCTTCCTTCTTCTCCTGTTCTTTAATCTCTGTTTGGGTAGCTACTGATTTATTTGGCTTCAGTGCTTGTCCTTGCGAGTCAATCTCGAAAGGTACAGGTTCCTTCGTCCTACCATCAAGATAGCGCATCAAACCTCGCACTCGTATCACCGTTTGGGCCCTTTCCTTATAGGTTATCCAGTTTGTTCCGTCGTTGGAGAGCTGGGGGATATGATATAATGATGAGGAGCCGGGGAGCATCGTATCCATGGTAGTAGCAGGGCTCATAACCTGTAAACTTTAATGTAGTATTTGAATGAAGACTTTGAGATAATTAATTGGACTGAATTCCTACTCGAAATAATGCTACAGTATATATAATAAGGTACGCTAAATGTAAGTACCCGGACCGTGTATATGTAATCGCGGACTTGTCTATGGTCCGCGAGTCGATGACAAATAATGTCCGTTTCGGACATTACCGGTTATTTGTTCCCTACATTACTAATTCTTCTACATATTACTAATCTTTCCTTGTTGTGCTCGTACCTCTATCTCCAATATGCGCTAACTCCTACACCTCATAGATGCTACTCTTTTCCTCCTATTTCCCTAGCTTTCAGTCGACTACTTTTTATACATAACTTTTTCTAACCCCAGTCACGGTTACTTCAAATTCCCGCTTGTCCGAGACGCGGTACTGGGGATATCACAGCAGGGGCAGAGGCTTCCGACGGTCCACGGAACCACTAGGGAAGCTCTCGGTTATCTTGATCAATCTTGATCGGTAGAAGACGAAGTTTCCTTTGTCGTTGCCGTCTTCGTCAAATCATGATATGATCAATCGAGGGCAAAAATATAATAACAAAATATCACAAATTGTGTCCTACATCAGTCCTGAGCTATTCTGAACTCCATGAGCATCATCCCTACAAGATCATAGGTTTGGGTGAGTACTAAACCAGCACTGGCCCTGCGAATTATAACAAATCAAACATCGTTAACGTATCCAGGCATGGAAGGAACTTGCCCAATGTTCTTGAATTCGTTCAAGGTTCGCTCTTTGCCATTGAAAAGAAGCCACATAGCCATGTCATGTTGGTATGGTGTGTTACTACCGAAGTTCAACAATGTAGGTTCGAGCGCCTTATGATTTTGAATGCATGATCACCGTCAAACCAAACTCGAAACTCACCTCAGTAGACCCATTAGCCCCTACGTCTGCCTCTTCAAACTTGCGCAAGAGCACACACTCATCTATCACAGGACGTTGATTCTGGATCAACACCGCTTTGAAACACGGCTGACTCACGAATCAACACTCGGCTGTTTGGTCCAATTACTTTGCGGATATTGCGGAGAATCACACGTGCTTCATTGTCCGGCCAGTCGTGAATGATGCTCCTTAACTACATCAGATTATCGAGCAGTCCGCATTGAATTGGAATAAACTTTGCACTTACGTAGTAAACATCCTTTCCAACAACAGGTGACTCCTCCAAGAAATTCAATGGGACGAACTCTACGCGCCCGTCGAGGAGCGCCTCAGGAGCCTTCTGCTCCCATGTCTGATCATATAAATATAACTTGCCCGCTGGGTGTAGACCTGATGAGTCTGGACTCACATTTCTTGACAGCTTTAAGATTTCCGGGAGATCCTGATTGGTTACCCTGAGATGAGGGAACATTTTCGCCAGAGGAATAGATATTGTTCCGGTTCCAGATCCAACATCCACCACGGATGATACATTGTCCCAAGGGTAATCTTATGGCTCGCTTCAGTCATGCTGACGATTACAAAAATTCTCACAATGCAATGCCGTATATGAGCCATGGATCACAGAATGGCCTATCATGCATTTGTGAAATATCTGTGTATTGTGAGCCGTCAGTCAGTCATGAGCAGACGAATCCGCACGCACTTCGCTAGCTTCTTCCTATACAATATGGTAAGGCATGAAAGGCCAATATGATAACTAAAACTTACGTCCATTTCCCAGAAGCTGCCGTGTTTGCCTTCATTTTTGAGAGTAAATGCTCGAGGGGACTTCTCAACCTCGTCTGATCTTGCAAACTCTTGATTGGTCATGGTCTCATAGAGAACCGCAGCAAATTTGTGGCAGCCTCGCTGGTGTTGTAGATTAAACCCAACATCGTTTGTTGACTGGAGCACGAGGGAGAGTCGCGTGTTTGCGAATACGTCTCGCTTGACTGTGTAACACCAAATGCTTCAGAGAGAATTATCAACCGAAAGTATGCATATCACCTTCTTTGAAGCAACCCCTGAGGGTCAGCAATCGCAAGACACGTGCGAGTTTGGTCTTATCAAAGTTGACTGCGTCAGCCAATGCATCCACACTAAGACCTTCTGGGTGTTTTTCCAAGACGTCTGCAATACATGATTGCGTGGCGACGTTTGTGCACGCCCAACTATAATTATGGATAAACTATAAATATCAGCAATAAAACATATAAGGCCGTCTATAATCGACACTTACATTATATGCTGTGTGTTGGGGGGGAGCCAGTATTGTGTTCAATTGCTCGCACGCGCCCTCGAGTAGCCTGATAGCCTTTCTGAGGGCAAGTGTATCCGTTGCGAAGTCGAGGGGGTGGAGGGTATTTGCGTCGATACCGGGGACTCCATGTCCAGTGTTCTTGTATTCCGCCATTGCTTCGCGTGCGGAGGAGTTGATGATGCTCAAGAGAGCTTCAACCTTGATTTCATTTGGCTCCGTCATTTTGGGAGTGTGCGTGATTTCCCACCAATCGTTCAAATTTTATATTTCTTGACAAAATACATTATCCAGCTGCTTTCCCATAGTGGCCAACTAGTGCCGTTGGCAAGAATGCCCAGTTTTGTCAGACTGGTTGCCAAATTGTTTATGCCCGGTCATCGGCAAAATTTGCGCAGTCTCTAGATGTAACTTAAATCTGGTCAACAAAACATACAGGCAAAGTAGAGCGCACATCCTCTGATCTCAGCACAACACAATCCGTTCGATGGTGGAATCTCTCAGATGAGACATTTGAGACACTCGGAAAAACTTTTCGATACCAAAATGCTATAAAAGCCGCAGTTGAAACATCCTTTGCGTAGGCACTTCCCGGGCTCTCAGCCGAACCTCGTGATGCCTTGCTAGTCCTGAGAAAGTATCTTGCCTGATGCCGAATTTGCGGCTCTCGAAGAATCCAAGAAGTTCTAAATGTGAACGAACATCTAAAAATTGGACTTGGTGAAAATGTCGTCTAAAACGCTTGCGAGAGTTACCGTTTTGGTTAGCACGAAATTTGGTTCGTAAATGCCTGGTTTTGGTTATGTTTGAACCCTGAGTACATTTAGATGCGAGATCTAAGGTTTATCGACGCGACATAAGATTATCAGTCATACTAGTAGTAGTACAATCGAAAGAATCAAAACATAGTAGTAGTAGAGATGCGTATTTACGAGCGCGCTTGTGAGGGTCCAACTACCAACACGTACCGTAAAAAGTCGTCGAATTCTACTCGCTCGTCCCCAGTGAGGTTGTTGATGGCGGCTAGAATAGAAAGGAATTTACGATTGACGACCATCCCCCCGAAAGACTCAACCTTCAACTCATCCTCAAGCTGCTCGTCTAGGCCGCAGAACATCACTGCGCCGGCGAGCGCCCAGATCACCTTCAAACGTTTGAGCTGTTCTTCTTCCGTCTCGCCGAGAAACTCGTGGCGTAAGTGAGACCAAGTGAAGTGGATCACGTTGGCCATGATGAAGAAGTTTTGAAACTTCGCCTTGATTTCGACGCGTCCATTCTGAAAAAAAAGAGGGGTTAGGCTATCCGCAAACGAGAACGAAAACTCACTTGGTCAAAAGTGTAGATATGCATGAAAACGAGTCCGTCCGCATCACGCATGATCTTTTCAATCATGCGTTTGCGAAAGACGACAGCAGGCGCGTTACTGTACCGCGGAGGGAAAAGTCTGTACGCGTGGAAGACGCCGTCCCGCGCGAATTCGACGAGCTTCCCGCGCATGGACGACAGCGCATTCGCGACTTCTTTGCGATGTTTGTTAGTAATGAATTCCTGAAATGTCGCTAATAAAGGGTCAGCGTGATGCTAATGATCATTGAGATAAAAACTTACCGTTAGGTCCAAAACAACGTGGGACGGAGTCCCGGATGACTCGATTCAGCATTATCTTCTTGGCGGCTTTGTTGATTGCCATCGCTTGCTCCTCGAATAGCTCGCGCGTGACCAGCCGCGTTGCCGTTTTCATGGTCTGGCCGATGATGTCGTCTGTTAGTTGGATGAGGTCAGACGTTGAGGACATAGGTTGCGAGGTGGAGGCTGAGGCTGAGGCTGAGGCTGAGGCTGAGGCTGAGACTGAGACTGAGGCTGAGGCTGTGGGAGCGGATTTGGAAGCGCCTTGTGGGCGCGTGGCTGGGTAGGGGATCAAGCGTGGCGTAGGCGGCATAGCTCGTTGTTGGCCTCGCCGCTTTGGCTCCCTTGCCGGGCCCGCCGTCTGAATAATAAAAATTAGCGTGAAATTGATTGAAGAAAAACAAACTTACTTACATGCATCACATCCGTGCGTGGAATTTCGCCTTGTTGTATGGGCGTCGCATCAGTTGCGCTTGTGCCGGCGGCAGTGCCTTGAGAGGATCCTTGAGGTGGGTAAGCGCCCTGGGAGGGCGCTTCCATGGACGCAGTATTGTAAGAGGGGCCCGCCGTCTGATTGTGGTAGGAGCCGTGAGATAGGTAGTTGAAGGAAGTGCCCTGGGAGGGCGCTTCCATGGACGCAGTGTCGTAAAATTGAGGGTTGGAGTTGTAAGGGGGGTGATCGTCATCGAAGTCGGTGCCGGCGTGCTCCAAAGACGAAGTGTCGTAGGAATGGCCGTAAGATAAGCGACTATCGGTGTTGGCGCCCTGCATGCTCCAGCTATGCAGGGCTGCAGAATGATGAGCGATCAGTCAACGAAAGTGTGATGAGTCGGACTTACAGCTGCTACTTGGCATTGGGGTGGGAAGTGCGCTATCGTTGTTACTGCCCTGCCAACCTCCAGGGGCCGCATGGGCGTCGAAGTCGAAAGAGGACATCTGTGGCTGTTCAGTGGGGATATAGAGTTGGTCAGTTGCCGGTTCGCCCGATGGATTGAGGCCAGAACCTCGCGGTGGCTTCAGGACTTTGGCCTTAGTTTTTCGCTGTCACTGAGAGTTACGCTCACTAGGCATTCAAGGGTGGAGGGGATGTGAGAGCGCACGCATGCATTTAAACTGCGAGTTGATGTAATAGTACATAGGGGGGAAAGAGACACAGACTTTACACGATCTTTACAAACCGGGAACGCGTGGCAGGCTGATAAGGTGATTTACAAACAAAGCAAGGCGATTTACTAACGAAGTGTAAAAAGAGGGGAGGGGCGTGTCCGATAAGGTGATTTATGAACGGCAGGAAGACATATATGAACGGCCGGGGCGGGCGAAGCACGTTATTGAACGGTCGAAGCAAGGTGGTACCAGTTGATAACAATCTATTAACACGATGACTGAATTGATAATGATCAGTGTGAGTGTTGTGAATGGCTTGGCGGTCACATACCATTGATGGTCACAATTACACGCTGCGTCAGTCCTGCTGGCCGGGCTGCCCGACTGAAGCATCATCTTCGCCGGAATCCGTATCGGTGTCGGTATCGGTGATGACACCGGCCTCCGTACAACCACCCCCCAGCGCACGTGTGATACTGTCCTTATTTTTCAGAGTACCAACAAAACGAGGGAGGTAGGTAGTTTCGCCGGTAGACGCCAATAATTCACGTCTGGCGCTGGAGCCCAGGTGGTTTGAGATTATCTCTGCTTGGGCGGTGATGGCGCGAAGTATCTCGCATTCATCATTGTAGACGGCTTGATTGTAATTCGTATCATCATCGATTTCCGTGCGGTCACGCTCGGAAAAAATGTTCCTAATCTTCTTCAGCTGTTCGTCCTTCAAAAAAAGCCGGGTTTTGTTCTCCTGGTGAAGCGCCTGATTGAATGTGCTCATGCGCTCTGAGGCTTCAACCTGCCATAACGATGTGGCTACTTCATGGCGAGCAGCCTCACGACCAGCAAGTACTGCCTTGAACGCTTTGTACAATGTACCAAAGCTCATCTGTGAGAGGCCACTGGATATTGCATCCTCGTGCTTTTGAACATAGACTATGTGAGAACCAGAGAACTTGTATAACAAAGCAATGAAAAGACAAATACCTCTTGCAGTTGTTCAGCTGTAAAGTCAGGTTGGCGTACTCGCCCTGTCACGCGGTTTGCAAACCGAAGCTCCAGTGGACTTGGCCTGGGAGGGTATGGTACATGCCTCTTGGATGGCTTCTCACGCAAGTAAGCTGCCCGAGAAAGTGACCTTTGTGACTGGAAACTGTCAGGCTGATACAACAGGCTTTCCTTTACATCAGGAAGGTACGGAAGCTCTTCCACCGGGGAAAAGCGACAGTTTGGAGAACCTGGAGGATAGGGGGACATCTTGGGGGAAAGTAAACAGTCAGAGCCAGATAAGAGCTCAGTGGCCATTATATGGGGTGACTCAGGGTAGTCAACCTTCTTATAAAACTCCAAGGGAGTTAATTCTACACAGGTCGCACTGCTTGATGTAGTGCTGGTGAAAGTGGGACTGCTTAGTCGAGCAGGAGATGAGACCGGTGATGAAGACGCAAGTTCCATTGGCCTAGCGTGATGACTGTGCGCTGCGAAACGTGAGGTATTCAGACTTTGAATGACTTTAGTTTTTTCAGGTGCACTCACTCACCAGCTAAAGTCTAAGCCAAGTCTGCGCTACAATGTAAGTACTTCTGTTGCTCACTTCATGATACCGTACATACCTCAAATTGGCAGGCTTTGTCCCAACTGCAAACTGGGGGACTATCCATCCATCAAGGCGCTTATCTCACATTTCAACTCTCCATCTACTTGTTGGCCATTCGACGCACGACCACAAACGTTACCCGTCCCTTCTGTATTCAATGGCTGGATACCTGTCACTGGTACGTGTTACCCGCAATCTGGGTACGTCTATGGTGTCGGTAAAAATATGCTGGATAAGTTAGAAGATGATCAATATGCATATCGACGGAAGATAAATCCTTATTACCCCTTCCATGATGAAGGTGAATGGGAATTAGGGAAGTTTTTGGTGGAAAACCTTACTCAAACTCAGATAACCAAATTTTTGAAGTTAAGATGGGTAAATGTGACGAATATCAATCTAAGCTGTACTCCTAACTCTTGCCTTCACAGTTTGACTCTCCGGATCGCGCAAAACCATCTTTTACCACAAAAGATTGCCTCCTGGACTGGATGGACTCACTGCCTTCTTTTGCCCCGTGGAAAGTCTCTAAAATAGAATTTAAAGGCTATAAGACTGTCCGTCCCGTGGAGCTTGTTTGGCGCGATGCGCTGGAGGTTGTCAAGCAACTATTCAGCGACCCAACTTTTGCAAACCACATGACCTTTCACCCTCACGTCGCTAACGTCGAAAATAAGCGTGAATATGGAGACTACATGAGTGCCGATATGGCATGGAAAATTCAGGTTTGGTCGCCCTGTTATTAATATAATCCTCACCGATTGTAATTTCTAGGACCATCTCCCGTTGGGTGCGACTCAAGTCCCGATAATCTTAGGATCCGACAAAACTCCCGTAACGCGACTTACCGGAGGAATTGAGATGCACCCGGTCTTCATTACCATCGGTAACATTGATTCTGAGGTTCGTTCCAAAGCAACATTACGAGCTTGGCGCTGCATAGCCTACATCCCTGTCGTCAAGTTCCGCGTCCATCCAGATTACCAGTCTATTCTCCAAGCCAGACTGTGGCATAAGTGTATGGACCTTGTTTGCGCCAACCTCAAGGCCGCAGCGAAGGATGGCTGCTTTATGCCCGATCCTTCCCGTTACATTCGTCATGTGTTTACGCCGCTCGTCGCTCATGTGTGCGACCTACCAGAGGCTACTATGATCGCTGCAGTCAGCAAAAACTCATCCCCGCTGACTATGGCAACACAAGCGGATTTTGGCGATGGAATTCTCCACCCCCCTCGTACCGGGAAGCACACATTGCAACTCATTGTGGAGATATCCCGAACGGTCGATCCCTGGGATCTCGACAAGTTCCAGAAAGCGGCCAAAGCCATTAATCTATCTGGTGTTCATATGCCACACTGGCGCGATTGGATGTTTGCATGTCCGTCTGTTTTTCTCGCCGGCGAAGTGCTGCACACTTGCCATAAATTCTTCGCGGATCATCCACTGAAATGGATCAAAGAAATTGTAGGACATTATGAGCTTGATACTCGCTTCATGGTGCAGCACAAGCGAGTCGGAACGCGCCACTTTACGAAAGGTATCACTCACGTTAATCAGATGACAGGCCGCGAGCATAGAGACATCCAACGCACTATCGTTGCATCGATCGCAGGGGCCGTTCCACCCAGATTCGTTCGTGCAATTCGTGCCCTCGTGGAGTTCTTTTACCTTGCACAGAATCCGGTTCACTCACCTCAATCACTTCAGTCAATGGTTCAGGCGCTTTCAGATTTCCACTCTTTCAAGGACGCTATTGTCCAGGCCGAGGCAAGGAAGGGGAAGAAGGGTATCAAAGAGGATTTTTTCATCCCCAAACTCGAGCTTCTGCAGAGCTTCGATGGTACGATTAAGAAATTGGGCACTTTGATGCAGTTCTCTGCTGACGTGACGGAGCGGCTACTTATCACACATTGCAAGGACCTTTTCCCGCGGACGTCCCGACAAATCAAAGATTTTACGGAGCAGTGCGTGCGGATTCTTAATCGCCAAGAATCTATGGAAATGTTCGGCCTGTACATGCTGCTGACTTCTCGCGGGGCGTCACTGGTTAATGCCATACATGCCGAAGATGAAGATATCACAACTACCAATCCTGCACTCTCCTGGGTTTCCCGAGTTCTTCCTGACGAAGTCAGGTCAATCCATGGTCCCCGACCAGTCCGTAATCACTTCCTCAAAGGTATTCTCTCTGAGGATGCGCTCACCGCTTTTCAACTCAATGTCGCACCTGATTACAAATCACTCTCACCGTCTGAAATACGCAGGAAATATGCAGTCCTCGACTTTGATCGTGCGCTCGCCAACTTCATTTGTCGTTCCTCGGTTTCCAGTGGTGAACATTCCCGCTGGGACCCCAAATATGGGCGTTTCCAGGTATGGCACAAGTTTCGATTGCAGCTTCACTCGGCTTCCAGCCGCGAGTCATCATGCCAAGTCGGGTGGTGCAAGCATACCCACCAAGCGATGATTTCCCCTTGGGAAATTGTGATACTGTTCTCATTGACGCCATGGGCACTAACGGCAAAATGAGTATGTCTATTTCATGTGCTTATGTTGTAGCCCTACTGATATCATGTACAGCGAGTTATATCGCACAGGTTCGACTCATTTTTCAACCAATCGTTCGATGAGGTTCCAACCTGGAACTACCGTCGTATCTCTCTGACCCACTGCTCTACGTCCAATTTTTCCGCTTCATTTCCAGCCCTGATGATCGTCCCGAGCTCGCGATGTGGACCGTGGAGCGCACATACACGCAGGACGAAAACGGTAACCGCTGTAGGGAAGGGGCTGTCATTCGAGTGACAGATGTGACGCATGCAGTTGAATTAATTCCAGTTTATGGCGAGGCAGTGGCTAACGGCGTGTCCTCTGCGACTTGTTTGGAACACTATGAACGTTTCTTTCTGAATAGCTTCGCGGACAAGGAGAGTTATCATACGTTCAGTACCGAGTTTGTATAGACAGTAGCTTAATCAATATGTAGCAATTGCTATCGCATTCATCGTATCATATCTGTGAGCCTATCACATCTTATCAACAAAAGATAAATTGGTTTATGTTTTATCAGCCCGATGTGGTGAGTAATATTGGCGTTCAGACATCTCCACCAATCGCATGACTTCGCTACTGAAGTCGTAAGCGTCCGTAAGTGTTCGTAACGCGCGTAAGTTAAGCGTTCATTTCAGTCGTTTTGCAGATGAAGTGCTAGAGGGAAATGCTTTTGATTTCAATAAGTTGGATCGGGTGGAAGAAGGAATGATACACCGACAAGACCATCAGGAAAAGCCCCGGGCAATTTCCAGCGGAAGTTGCTAATACTTATCTTTAGATAATCAGGTACACGTTGTAGTTCTATTACCACTAGTTATTATGTCTTACCTTCCTGTCACTACCACACAGTGACATTGCAACATTTTCGCATTATGTTGGCCCCGCGCAATCATATTGTCTGAAGATTGTGAGCCGCTTGTGACGTTTGCGATCATCTTGCAATACTTCATGATACTTAGGCACCAGCAGCGCCGGCTCGGGCCGTGGACACTGGACACCAACTTGAAAATTTGCTTGCCGCAGTCAAAGTTATCTCATCAAGCCTTCCTGGGCCAACCGTGACTACCGTTCTGTATTTACTTCCAGCAGGTGACCAGCACCATCAACTTACCCGAGCCATTGATTTCGGCCGTCATGCCTCCTCAGCGCCGCGCACCCATTGAATATGATTGTGATGCATGTGGAGCTCATAATGTTGATGCTATTCGTTTGACGAGGCATCGAAACCAGTGCAAAGCAATGCGCACCAAAGCCCGCCGTGCCTACGAGAAGTGCGTACACTTTCACGAAAAGCGTCTGGCAGCAAAAGCGCGTGCAAAGGCGGAGAATTAGCCTTTGTCACTGCGGCATCGCATCCAATGTCAACCGCTCAAACACTCACAGGCCGCACTACCAGTGGCAATCATAGCTATTGCAGGGACTTGGCGGATTTAAATGGGCGAAGGTTCTGTGAGTACCGTGCAAGTTGGATTGCGCTGGGCGTACTGATTTTATTTATTTCCTATCAGTCAAAGGGCTCTTTCACTCCGAGTTATCCGGTCCCTGAGCCTCTACCAAGACCTGCTCGTGATATTGCTGAGTGTGATGTAGACTGAGCATGACCGACTTGTCTTTTCTCCCATACCCGATTCCCACGATATAATAGTGGGAGAAGGTCGATTTGAGATTAGTGGTCTGACTGGCTTGCTGACCCAGCGGTTTCACTCAAAGTGAGACATGGCAGGCCTGGGGTGTATAAAAAGTCTACCGAATCTCACATTTCCACTTCAGTTCGCTTCGCGGCAACACTAATTCCAGAAACCATCCGAAGTTTGTCAAGCTTTGTGATTCACTCACGAAAATATGGGGAACGATGACGCAGTGTTTCTCTCAGACGGTCCGAAGGATTATATCTGAGGAGGGGCCTCCCAGGATGAGTTTGGCAGTATTGATTTGACTGGCTTGCTCGCCAGCAGTATCAATGACAGACGGTGATGAACCTGAAGATACTATAATGATGAATCTATGAGTCACAATGGTCGACGAGTCTCTTCATCCCATCGGGGTGCCTACCGTTCAAGTATATATACGTGCCACAGGTGTCCGAGGTGCGGTGCGGTACTGCGGATATCGCACGACTCAGTGATGTTGGCGCTGCCGATGAGAATACGTATGATTGATCTGAGATGGCAGTACACAATGCGAACTAGAGCATTAGCAATGAACTGCAACACAGAAATTTCTACTAGGAATAGCATACAACACGAAGGCGGCCTTATGCCACATTGCTTCTTATTGGCTTCGATCCCTCTCAACTACTTGCGACAGCCAAAAAGAGTTATCGATAGAAAGCACTGCGAGAATTTCGGACCAAGACGTCCGGTGTGAAATTGCGATTAGCTGGGATAGTAAGCGGCAGCATTGAATGAGTTCAGTGGGACAAAGCAATAGAAGACTCACACACGAGATGCGCATATGTTCATAATGGTCAGAGCAGAAAATTCTGTACCAGGACGATCGAAGAGCCTCATCGACAGCATGCTTGTTTCTGCCATTCTACCTAGCGACGATACAATCAGTGCCCTGGCCTGTCTACTAGACAACGGCATGAAAACAATTCGTGAAACATGATCATCAATGCACATTGCACTGTCTTCGACTGGGATGTCAGCAGGCATAAAAAGTTGAGACTACTCAAGTGATACTGAAGAATTTCAAGCTAACATAGGGCACTGGTTGAATTATGACGACTAACGAAGAACCAGGAGAACGAGCATGGTTGTAGGCTGAGCCCGAATGAGGTTGTCGGAAATTACCGTGGTGATGACTCAGACCCGGGTACGTAAAGGAATTAATTAATTAACTTTCAACTTGAATGTAGTATGACGTTCATGAATTCGGTATGAGGGAGGACACGACACTACCTCTTCATATAGAATATAGCCAGCTGCAAGCCTCGGTGCCGAAATACAGTGACTTCCATCGACGACACGCTTTCAGCTAGTGTATAACTTTATCACTGGTAGCTCTAATGGTCTATTGTAGTACTAGAGTTCGACTCGGAGGTCCCCATTCTTCAGCCCTCGTGTCTCACTGGCCACGGAATGTTTGATGGAGTGACAGGTGACCTAATTGACCGTGAGGTTTCTTCAAGCAAGCTTACACGGTACGCCTCATGCTGCTTATCTTCATGTAATGACAATGCGTATTTATAATATAACTTGAAGGCCGATGGTGCTCCGAATCTTCCTCAGCAAGCCTAGCCCAGTATTCGCTGTTCCCATCTCGTTCCGCATGAACTCCCAACTGTCAGAAGAATCTACGAAGGGGGACAAGGAAAAGGTTGAGGAGGTCAACGGAACCAACCCTCAACCTTTAAACCTTCAGCTTGACACTGGTGACGAGTATACTAACTTTCGTCAAAAATGGTGGCAGTTGTGGTAAGTGAACTACTTTTCAAAAAATGACCTCCGAAGTTCATCGAGCCGCGGGCAGGTTACCTAAGGACCCACCACCTCCAGCTCCCCCGTCTCTGGAGGATGCAGCGGTATGCAATCCCCTACGCTGATTTTGTGAGGGACCCTTCTAATAACATGTCATTTTACAGCTGACGCCTTTGGCCAATGCTTCCATTTTCTCTCAGCTCACGTACTCCTGGGTCACAGATATAACGGTCAGTCATTGAATCCTGATACCGACGTATACTGCTATAATGTATACATCCAGATTCTCGGATATCAGCGCACATTACAAGCATCTGATCTACACAAAATGGACCCATCACGGGAGTCGACCGTCCTTGCCGCTAAACTTGAAGCTGCATGGCAGCGGCGTGTCAAAGCAGCAGCCGAATGGAACGCACGACTTGAGAGTGGAGAACTCAGACCGTCTCTCTTCAAACGTACCGGCTGGGCCATGCGTGCACTTTCAAGCAATGATCAGAAACAAGGTGCGACTCGGTCTGAGCGATATGCAACATTTCAGAACCATTGGCGAGAATCCGAAGGGCGGAAAGAGGCCAGCCTCGCTTGGGCTTTGAATGATGTCTTTCGTGGGATGTTCTGGATTGGAGGTATATTCAAGGTACGAGTTTTCCTCTCATTTATTGCTGTTATAATCAATGTACAACACCACTTGTCAGGTCTTTGGTGATACTGCGCAGCTCATGGGTCCAATCGTCCTTCGGGTAAATAGCAACCTCTGTGTTTGGTTGCGGTAGCCTCTGACGCCTGTCCTCCCCCGGCAGCAAATCATTCTCTTTGCGGAGGAGCGTTCCGCTGCAATCATTGCAGGAACACCTGGCCCTAATATCGGTCGCGGGATTGCCATGGCCTTTGGGCTCTTTGGGCTCACTGTGATGGCCAGCATCTGCACCCACCAAGTTTGTTAAAATTTATGAATTACACTCGGCTCACCTAATGTTCCTAAGTTCTTTTGGCGTTCGATGGCAACAGGGGTCCTGGCCAGAGCCGCGCTGATAACATGTATTTACGAGCGCGGAGTGAACCTGACGGGCAAAGCGCGCGTTAAAATCAACAACGCCACGCTCGTGAATCACATTTCTACTGATGTGAGCAGGGTTGACGCGTGTGCGCAGTGGTTCGTGAGTTGCAAACTTAAGCACTATACTCCTGCTGTCGACTGACTTGTAGCCTGTCCCTCGTCACTAGCATGCAGGTCAGTATATAGAATCTGACATTCAGATTTAGAGATGACTTACTATCCTCAAGCCTGGACCGCGCCTATTCAGGTCACAGTTTGTTTAATCATTCTCTTGACTGAGGTTTGTTGTACGCTGTGAAAAGTTCAGTTTATTCTAACCGCACTTAAAAACTAGCTCGGGCCGTCTGCACTCGCTGGTTTCTCGCTGTTCATAATCATGATTCCGATTCAACAGTGGTTAATGACACTGCAACATCGTATCCGCTTAGTGTCAATGAAGTGGACTGATCAACGAGCTAAAGTTCTGCTAGAAGTACTTGGTACGTAACCTTGGGGCAACTGGGACGTGCAAGGACACTGAAGTGCATAGGGGCTATGCGGGTCGTCAAGTACTTTTCATACGAGGTTCCTTTCCTTCAAAGTAAGCATGACGTCAAGGAATGTCAACAACATACTCACCAACATTGCTTAGGAATTTTCGACCTTCGAAAGAAGGAACTACATGGCATTCGATGGATTCTTCATCTAACTTCGGCGAAGTAAGTCCAGATGTGTATAGCATGATGACGCCTCCTGATTAAATATACACAGCTTGGCGCTCGCGACTTCGCTGCCAGTCCTCGCTGCCACACTAGCTTTCGTCACGTACACCCTCACAGCCCACGACTTCAACGTTGCTGTCATATTCAGTTCGCTGAGTTTGTTCCAGGTGAATTTGTCTTTTGCGGCAGATATATGAACACGCACCTAATCGTGAGACAAATAGCTTCTCCGGCAACCAATGATGTTCATGCCTCGCGCTCTATCGGCTATCCCCGATGCATCCAGCGCGCTTCAGCGGCTCACACGAGTGTTCCGCGCGGAGCTTATTTCCGGAGATACACTCTTGATTGATAAGGACCAAGAACCCGCGCTTTTGACGAAGGGCGCAACATTTGAGTGGGAGTGCTATGAAAGAGATTCTGGTGAGGCCTTTAGCTCGAAGGGTCCACCGAGGGGTAAGGACAGGAGTGTGAAAGAGGACACGGCGAAGGAAAAGCCCACTCCTGGAAAAGATACACCTCCTTTCCAGGTAAAGAATGTGACCATGACAATTCCACGAGGTCAACTTGTTGCTGTAGTTGGACCTGTTGGGAGCGGCAAGGTACCTTCGTCGAATGGAATTCTTGACGCGACTGCTGACCTATGAACAGTCTAGTTTATTGCAAGGACTGATAGGTGAGATGAGGAAGGTCTCCGGACATGTCTCGTTCGGCGGTCGCGTTGGATATTGTCCGCAGACCGCATGGATCCAGAATGCTACATTGGTCAGCATGATGTCACCCCAACAAAGACAAATATACCTCTAAACATCTTACTCTAGCGCGATAATATTACTTTTGGTCAACCATTCGAGGAGGACAGATATTGGCGCGTTATTGAAACCGCTTGCCTACTTCCAGATCTCCAACTGCTCCCAGATGGGGATTTGACTGAGGTATGTGGATGAATTCAACTTGATATCGCTGCTCATGTTATTTCAGATCGGAGAAAAGGGAATCAATCTCAGCGGTGGCCAAAAGCAGAGGGTGAGTTCGTGGCTTGGATCCGTTCAGAATTTATCTTTATCTTCCACCTAGGTCAACATTGCTCGTGCCCTTTACTTTGAACCTGAAATCGTCATATTTGATGACCCGCTCTCGGCAGGCGAGCTATGTAGTTTATATGATATCTGACATACTGATGAATGTTTTCAGTGGATGCTCATGTCGGAAAGTCGTTATTCCAAGATGCCATCGTGGGTGCCCTGCGAAATCGCGGCATTACCGTCATTCTGGTCACGCATGCGATCCACTTCCTCTCCCAGGTAGATTATATATATACCCTGAACAACGGCGTCATCACGGAGAGTGGAACCTATGAGGATCTGGTCTCTCAAGGTGGTGATTTTGCGCGTTTGGACCTAGAGTTCGGTGGCCATGCATCGGAGGGGGAAGATGAAGACCAGGAAGAGGAAGAGGAAGTCACTCCGCAGACAGGCATTACGATCGAGGATGTGAAGCTGAAGTCAGAAAGAGCCAGAGAACGGGCTTCTGGCAGTGGGAAACTCGAAGGTCGCTTGATCGTCAAAGAGAAGCGGTCGACGGGCTCTGTGTCCTGGGCAGGTGCGATCAAGTTTATCTGAGATGTTTCCCTGGACTGAAACAGTCCCATAGTGTACTGGACATACTTGGCTGCGGGACGCGGTTCAATAACAGTTCCCCTGCTTGTTCTCTTTATGCTTGCAATGCAGGGAAGCCAGATCTTGAACTCGTACACGCTAGTTTGGTGGGAGGCCAAGTCAGTGTCTTTTTATTGACTTCTTGATTCCTTTTCTAAATTCCAGTGCAGCAAATTCGACAGACCAAATTCGTTCTATCAAACGCTGTACGGCTGTCTAGGGGTCGCTCAAGCGATCTTCGTATGCTTGCTGTAAGTCGGTTCCTATCGCTGATGGCGGCACGCTCACTCAACACAACTTGCTGTAGTGGTGCTGGAATGGATTTCATTTCATATTATGCATCTCAAAGCCTGCACCACAAGTCCGTGCGCAACGTCTTTCATGCGTCTATGTCCTTTTTTGACACCACAGTGAGTGATTGCATATGGAAGCGCTAAAACCAATGCTTATTGTGTTCCTGTAGCCTATGGGCCGAATCCTGAGCATTTTTGGCAAAGATATCGACGGTCAGTATCTCATTTATTTTTGCTATGTTGTACTTGCGGAAACTTTTCATCCAGGTATTGACAATCAACTACCACGTGAGTCATATATCACTGCATGCTGAGATGTCACTTATCCATGGTCCAGAATCGACGAGATTGCGTACGTTAGTTGCACGCTTCATTTATAGAAACTGACTGGAGATCCAGTCGTCATCATGCTGTCCAGCGTGGTTGGCTCTATCGTCATCGTTTCTGTCCTTGAACCGTACTTTGGTCAGCATATTGATATCATCCGCGAGGATATGGCTCATGCTTGACTAGTTATCGCTGTGTTCTTCATTGCTATCGGTTACGGCTACTTTGCTGCCTTTTATCGAGCTGGTGCTCGCGAAGTCAAGCGTCTGGGTTTGTTATTGTACTTTTGACGTGAAAGCCTCCGTTGAAGTTGGTCATCAGATTCTATGCTTCGCTCTCTTCTGTATGCCCACTTTTCGGAGACCTTAACAGGACTGCCCACAATCCGCAGCTACGGAGAAATGAAGCGGTTTATTGCTGCCAATAGATACTACATTGATCTGGAGGACAGAGCTCTATTACTCGTGGTCACGAACCAGAGGCAAGTAACCTTCAAATTATGCATATCTTGGCGGTCTTTGTTCATCACCTTCCCTCAGATGGCTTGCAATAAGGTTGGACTTCATGGGAGCCATATTAGTCTTCCTTGTAGGCGTCTACCCAATGACAGATACCTCGTGGTTACTCAATATGATCTCAATAGGTTGCTCTTCTCGCGGTGATCGACGTCTCCGGGATAAACGCCGCTCAGATAGGGTTGGTGTTGACGTATACCAGTGGGTCTCCCAATGTCGCCACTACAGTCTATACGATCGATTAACCTTGTCACAGCCTCGCTGTCGCAAATGTGTAGTCTGGTAACCAGACAGACAGCAGATGTTGAGGTAAGGCTTTCCTTACTATCTCCCATAGGCTATTAAATTGTTATTCGCCTCAGAATTACATGAATTCAGTGGAGCGACGTGAGTCCCCAATTCCATCATACCTCAATTCTTACTGACATCTCGCAGTGGTACAGTACGTCGCAGGCGATATGGTACCTCAAGAGGCTCCATATGAGATCGAAGAACGAAAGCCCCCGGCGCAATGGCCTGAACATGGTGCCGTCGAATTCAACGACGTTAAGATGGCTTACAGGCCGGGCCTTCCCAACGTATTGAAGGGCATCTCCATCAAGATCAGGGGAGGCGAAAAGATAGGTGTCGTTGGAAGGTTAGCTGGTTTGTTGGATCTACCTATGTATGCTAATGCGATGTCCCCTCAGGACTGGTGCTGGTAAATCTTCATTGATGCTTGCACTGTTTCGAATTGTTGAGGTGTCTGGTGGTTCAATCACTATTGATGGGTGCGTGGATCATTACTCGTGACGAATATTGATTGGTTTATCCTTTCTAGTGTCGATATATCTACGCTTGGTCTTAAAGATCTCCGCTCCAAGATTTCGATTATCCCACAAGACGTCTGTAAAATTTCCCTGTACGATCTAACACAGGACTAACGTACGAACTTGATAGCCCCTTCTATTTAGCGGTTAGTATCGTATATCTACGTGCTCTTGTGCAAAGTGCTAAATGATCCCCAGGGACCATGCGCTCCAACCTGGATCCATTCTCCCAACACAGTGACGCGGTGCTATGGGATGCGCTGCATCGGTCTTGTCTGCTTGATTCTAGTATCACCTCGAAACAGTCATCTTCTAGTGATGGCGTCGGGAGCGAGCAAGCTCCCACCAACCGCTACGACCTTGACAGTACTATTGAGAGTGAGGGAGCGAATCTCAGCGTTGGGGAGAGATCTCTGCTCAGTCTGGCTCGTGCGTTGGTGAAAGACTGCAAGGTCGTTGTGCTTGATGAGGCTACGTTAGTCATGTGTTCCTCTCCTGGATGCCTGATGTTGAATTCTTTTCAGAGCCTCTGTCGATCTCGATACTGATAGCCAGATCCAGCACACTATCCAGACGGAGTTCCAGGATCGCACGCTACTTTGTATTGCCCGTACGTTTTATCTTCTGTGTTCTCGGTGCAATGATATAATGCGATGATACTTCAGACCGACTTCGTACTATCATTTCATATGACCGGATTTTGGTTCTTGACGCTGGCCTTGTTGCTGTAGGTTGATTTGAATGCCTCGGTGGTCAATATTCACACATTATCAAAGGAATTCGATACTCCATCCAATCTTTTCAAAATGGAGGGTGGCCTTTTCCGCGGAATGTGTGAGAGGAGCAATATCTCGTTGAAAGATATACTAGAGTCGAGTAAACAGCTTTAGATGGCCAAGTCTGTTGATTTCTTTTCAAATTGGTAAGGACTGTACCTATCATATGGTCTCTATTTCTTGTAGCGATCTTGAACCATGTTTTCATCTAGCATACAAGCCACTGATATCAAAACAGCCGCCTACATTTCCAAAGGCCTTTCGGAACTGTGAACAATCGTGCTTCCGATTTCGACATTATGCAGTACAGCATTGCAATGTGCAGAGATCTCTTGTAATTCTGAAGGTGAACAGATCGCTCTCTTGAATAATCATCCCAACAGATCCTCTACCAGATGTGTCCTCTCTGCAGACTACTTGGCAAGTATCTCCCTACACAGTATTGCTAGTTGGTACATATACACGCTCCCGGAAGACAGGGAAGCCATGCTAGTTTCGCCGTCGGAGTCAGCCACGAGTTTTGCGTGATATTTTCGAACACTAAGGATGAGGCGTAATCCCAGCACGAACATCTGCACGCCCAAGGAAATTTGAAGAGCACCAACGAGTATCAGAGCTTCCATAGAATATGAATCCTACAGAAACAATGAGCAGTGGTTGAAAGAAGATGTAGGTCGGCGCACCGCAAGCTCTGGAGCGCCATTAACAAACTGAAGGCAAGCGGAACTTAAGAAAAACATAATCACATGCATGTCACAGTATCAATCCGTTAACAGTACTTCCACCCGGATCAGTCGCAGGATGATACCATACATCATGATGGCTCTGCAAATTGATGCAACGCCAATCCATCAACTACATGATGGATTTAGCGTAAAGTATCTTCGGCGCATCTTGGCAAGCATTGGGTCTACATTATGGACCCACCACATGTGTTTCGCCTACATGCCAACGAGGAGGTGTGGATGACGGAGGAAATGAGTGCATTGGATTAGCTATTGGCGGATGACCCTGAGTCGGAGGCGTTGCAGAGGAGTGGGACAGGTCAGATCTGTGCTATTCTGTCATGCCGGCACAATGCCAATTGTCGAAGCGGTGCACGAGAATTTTCTTCGGTGTTTGTGTGATAGCCAAATGCGGTCTAAACGTCTTCTTCGCCTCCTGCAGTTTCTTTTTTTTTTTTTTTTTTGGAAAAGCGAGTTTATTACACAGCAACTGACACCGTCGAGCTCTATGTAAACGCTTATAGCGACTCCTACTTAGTAAGGTCGTCCGAGGAAAAATGCTGCTTACGCACACTTCACGGTCGTGAAGTAGTGTGGGACTCTTAAGAACTACCTGGTTGCCACGGTCTGCGAGGGCCTGGGTAGTGTGATACCCACTAAAACCTCAAGGTTGGTCGCCCAATCATCATGGGGTTGTTGATTAAGTAATACGTCAGTCCACGTGCTTTTTACCTTTGTTACCATTTTGGTATCTCGTCTCGTCTTGCATGCATGTGCTCGATCAAGCTGTAGCCTTTTGTCGATGGCATTCCTCCACCGTCGTCTTATGGAGTCTTCATTGTGCGTGGACTCGCGAATCACTCTCTCGCATCTTATAGTCCATATGAGGTAGGCCGACTCGGAGATCAGTATTCTCATGAGGCGCGACGCACCTTTTTTAATAGGTGCGTCTTTCCTATCGTTTGGATTCCTGTTCTGTTCTGTGTTTGGGATGGAAATGGCGCCACATCCGAGGATGAGGCCAATGTGCGGTCTAGGCCAAGGGCCATGTTTTGTTGGCCAAGTGGCTTCTGCCAGTTGCCAAATGGTTCTACTGACTGGGTTGTTGCATTGCGTTAGTATATGTTCTATCGATTCGACCTCTCCCGGACATTGGGTACAGAGTGCCCTATGTTCGTAGTTAGGTATGGTTTCCCAGAATTCTCCCACTCGATATGCATTATTGAGTGATTTGTATAGGAACATCTGGGCATTCTTGGAGATGTCTGCATTCCTGCAGCTGCGCCAAATGGTGTCGTCCGTTTCTAGATTGGACGATATGGCCTCCACCGCGAATCTAGTGATGTCGAGGAGGGCTAAGGTTGTTCTTTTGTATGTGAGTTTAGTTCTGCTCATTATCTCCATGTAGGCTAACTTCTGGGACATTTTTGTTAGTTTTGCGCCTTGGACGTCGAAGTTGCGTGGGACGTATGTGTCGATGTTATCAGGTATTGTACGGCGGACTCCCTCAAGTGCGAGTTGGTCCGCTCTCTCGTTTCCTATCAGCCCGTCGTGCCCCTTAGTCCATTGGAATGTGGTAGGGGCTGGGCGTCGTCTCAAATGGTATGCTATGGCTTTGAAGAGGGTCGCATTGGCGATCCCTATCCAACCTGTGTCTTCCCAGTTTTTTAGGTGCGTAGTCAGTCCATCTATGACATATTTTGAGTCGGTTATGATTTTCAGGGGTGTTAGTATGTCAGCCGATTGTAGGGCAACGAGTACTGCGGTAAGTTCACCTATTTGGTTCGAGTGAGAGGTCCCGGGGACCTTGATTGCTTTGTTAAGCTGATGATTTTCTCCTATCCAGATTCCACTTCCGCATACCGCATTCTGCTTGCCGTTGTTGGCACATGACCCGTCGGTGTATATGGTTAATTGGTTTCTTTCTTGCCCAAGGTCTACTCTTGGGGGTCGAAGGCGGTAAGCCGGGATTTGTATAGTGCGGTCTGGTTTAGTGAAGATTCGGAGGCCTTCTGATATGTGTTTTTTGCTCGTGACGGAGGGGTCGAAGGTGATCTCCCCGTTTCGCTGTTTTCTCATACGTGCATTTTTCTCTATTCTTCTGTGGGTTAGTGTTAAGTTATCGTTCCTTGGTGATGTGTTCGGGTTGAACGTTGGGTTCAGGCTATCGAGGATTCGCGAAGCGGTGCGTGCACATTTGTCAGGGTCTTTACATCCCGCTAATCTGTTTTCGATGCAGCCATGGCATATGCATGTAGCCGTGTTTTCGTGGGCGTTGTTACCCGTCAGTCGTCTAGCTATTTCTCGGAGGTCTCTGACTGTTTTTGCGTTGTGAGTACTTTGTAGACATCTATCCTTTGTTTTGTGGTACGTTCTCGGGGGAGCGCCTAAGTGGTGCCAAGCGGGTAGTTGATTTTTGAGTTCTTCTGACAGTTTTATCGGTGCGAAGCTTACATTGTGTTTTTTCGCCGTTTTTAGCAAGTTGGAGATTATTTTAGGGAGTCGGTTGGCCCTTGGTCCTCGGGTGGGTGGTTCCCAGGAGGTTAGGATGGTATTGACGTTGGCATGGTCTTCGGTGTTACCTGGTTTCAGGCTATTGATTATGATGTCAGTTATGAAAGCCCAGGACGGTCGGGAATTAGATAAATCCATGAATGCTTGTACCCAGGTAATGTCTATAGCTTCGTTTCTTGCGCTGATATTTAGCAATCCCAGGCCCCCTTCTGATACAGGCCTTTCTAAACGAGCTAGGCTGATTGGGGGGGATTTTCGATCATTCCAGATGAATGTGCGTACTTTTTTTGTAATTGCTGCTTCAATCGACTTAGGCATACCTTGTGCTTTAGTCATAAATTGTGTCATCCCTCCCACAATCATCTGAGTGATGAGACGCTTCCCATCTAGAGAGGGGTGGCACATGTTCCATCTTTTAAGGTTTGATTCAATTTTTTCAAGTATCGGTTCCCATGACGTTGCATGTTCTATTTCGTTCCCGATCCACGCTCCCAGCGTTCTGATAGGGCTACCGTCTTTTGCGATGTGGACTAGTTCGTTCCATGTATCATCTTGAGGGTGTAGTTTCCGTTGTTGAATTACTCGTTCCCGGTGGATTTTGGTACCGATAGGAAGTATTTCCGTCTTTTCTAAGTTAAATTTTGCTCCTGACGCCAAGCACCAATCTTTTAGAATATTCTCTAGGTCCAAATACCTATCGTTTTTGGAGAGGTAGATGGTGGTGTCATCTGCGTACATGTTTACTATGATTCGGTCTTCCAGGCCAGGGATGCTGAAGCCTTGTAATTTCGGTGAATTCCTCAGCGCGCATGCTAACGGTTCAATTGCTAAGTCGAACAATAGACACGATAGAGGGTCTCCTTGACGCACACCTCTGGTAACTTGGAATGGTGCGCTCATGAAACCATTAATTGCGACGTGTGAGTATGCTGATTTATATAGGTGTTTTATTGTATTTGTGAACATTGGAGGAAGCCTGAAGGCGTCTAGAGTTTCAAACAGGTACGTGTGTTGTATTTTGTCGTAAGCTTTTTCTTGGTCTAATGCCACGATCACACCGTCTTCCTCCATCAGGTCTGCATACGCAGTCATGGTTTGGGCTAGTCGGATTGGGTCGAAGATGGACCTCTTGGGGATGAACCCGCTTTGGTTGGGGTGGATCAGTCTATGTATGATGTTTGTGACTTGTATCGCTAGAGCTTTGGTAAGTATTTTATAGTCGGTGTTTAATAAGGTGATTGGTCTATAGTTTTCGATATTTGAGCGCTCCTTTTTTTTATACAGTGGACACATCCAACCTGTTGTAAAGGAGGAGTTGGAGGTGATGCCGTGAAGCTGGATGTCAGTCATCACATAGGTCATTGTCTTTATTATATCAAAACTTGGCTTCTCATTTTGCATCGCTTCTTGATGTTTATTATGCAATAGTTTCCATACGTCATAGGGCACGCCGTCCATACCTGCCGCGCTTCCCGATTTGGATGAGAGAAGCGCTTCAAGAACGTGTTCTTCTTTTAGGGTTTCGTTCATGCGGTCCGGGGGGTCGGTAAGTTTTTGATCATTCGGTATTTCGGCCATTGACCGTTTCCTTGCTTCGTGTCTTTCAAGCTCTGTATGGAGCAGTGTATCTTTAGTTTGAAGTTCTTCATGGTAAGTTTTCGCAATTGTTGCCATTTCCTCTGAATTGGTTGTGTATCTGTTGGTATTAGGTATTTTAAGTCTATATATGATGTCTCGCAGGGTTCTTTGTTTGTTCATTCTGGACCAATACTTGCTGATGGTTTCGCCGTGAGTTGCCCATTGCGCTTGTGCTCGCAGTGTTGTCTTTTTGAAGTTCTTTTTCTGCAGGTGTTGGATTTCTTTTTCTACAATGATCTTGTTTAATCTCGTGTTTTCGGACGTGTCAATGTCGTTCACGTTTGCTAGTTTACGGAGGTCTTTCGTAAGTGTGCGGATTCGTTGGTGTATCTTAGAGCTAGTTCGGCAACTCGATATTTTCGATATTTTTCAATATTTGCTTTGGCATGTTTGCGAAAATGTTCACCGGCATCGTTCCGAGATGTCGGAGCTCGAACCTTGCTTCTCTCCTACTGTACATATTATCAATGGATGTATACCCTCATCTAACCCTAGAGCGGCGTAAGAGGCTTTTTGCTGGTGCGGTCGCGATCACTGCGATCTGTGCACAGTACACTACTCTTCTCATGGCCCAACCTGAAGTCAATGCTCCCCCTCACTCCAAGGCCCCACCAGCGCAGTGGAATGATGTCGAGACTGTTACCCTTGTAGACTATCTCTATGATCATCGCTCAGAGGCTGAAGGGGCAGGCAACTTCAAGCAGCAGGTTCTTGGCTCTGCTGCAGAGTTCATCAACAATCATGAGGCGCTTCAATCCACTCGCGCAGGTCCACTGAAGACAGCGAAATCAACTCGAAACAAGTGGACATCAGTAAGCCCTATTTGATCTCATCTGATCTAAGCTGACGAGTCTCATCTAGCTTAAAAACATATTTCATGCTATCGAGAAGTACCGCAACCAGACAGGGGTCCACTGGGACAATGAGACTGGAGCTGGGATTGAAGGAACTGCGGCTGCGGCTGTATGGACATCGTATGTCAAGGTATGTCCCCTCTTCGTCATATTGATTTGAGCGCTGACTTTTGTCAGGCAAATAACCTCATGCGTCCTTTCCGCAACAGGGGATGGGAGCATTATGAAAAAATGCAGACCATCATCCCATTGGGCGGCGCTAGAGGGCGGCACGTCTTCCGTCCAGGTGGCGCTGCTCCCTCCACCACCAATGCTGATAACGATCTTGCGGATGCTGCTGGCCCATCAAGCACTGCTGCTGTTCCTGCTGCTCCAAGCGCTGCTGCTGTTCCCGCTTCTGCAGGCCCATTAAGCACTGCCGCCACCTCTACGTCCATCACTAGCTCCACTCCTGCACGTTCCACCGCCATCTCTACTACCGCTGCGTCTACCGCTGCGTCTACCGCTGCGTCTACCGCTGCTGGCTCTAACGCCAGCAAGCGCCCATATTCGGATGTGATGGGGGACATGGAGTCAATTGGCTCCACGCACTTGTCATCGTCCATGCGACCTCCTTCCACCACGCTGGTGTCAGCCCCCCCATCCAAGAAACCACGGACTCCGGTGGTGTCCCAGAACAGCCGTGTCACCAAGATCAGCAGTGCCGCCAAGGCTGCAAAGATCACGCCGGCAGCTGCTGTGGTGGGGATGCAAGGCACCATCAACCGGCTCACCGACGTCTTTGAATGGTTTGTCAGAGGAGGGCCTGATGGTGCACAAGGTAGTGAGGACCTGGTCATGCGAGCCGTCAAAATCCTGGAAGGCGAGGACTCTGACATACCGCCGGACCAGCAGGCTGCTCTCATCATGTTCATTGGTTCAAAGGGCAATGAACATTACCTCAAGTTCTACGTGAATCTTCAGGAGAAGAGTAGGAGGCGTGCATTCGTGGGGAAGCTGATCGGCGAGGCAGTTGATGCAGGTGATGCCGGTCCAGCGCCGCGTGTTGATGCTGAAATGACGGGCTGAGCCGCCTGCCAGCAGGACAATATTCGTTTTCAATGTTTTAAATCTCATCATGCTGTGTGTGTTCGCTCGCTACTTCTTGTGTTGTGTTGCTATATGTTGTACTACCTACCACCTGTGAACTGAATAGAATAACTCTTGTGTGTCAATAACAAGCGCGTTCTCACTTCATTGTTCATTGTTCAGTATGGAGCACAGTAGTAAGTACAAAGTAAGCCTACACATCACTATCAGTATCATCAGCGGCATCAGCAGCAGCATCCTCGTCATCGTCCATGATATCAAGTGCGTCTAAACCCCGTTCCTGTATGACGCGCTGATACTGCGTCCACATCGCTGCTGCAATGCGATCACGCATCGCAGCTCCTTGACGAAATTCCTCCTCGTTATCCTCCTCAATAGCTGCTGCGTCATCCTCCGCGGCCACGTCAGCGCCAAGACCACCACCATCCTCAACATCTTCATCTTCGTCATCAGCAGGAGGATGACCCTCGCTAGGGTCACGAAGACGAATGTAGTTGTGTAGGGCGCAAAGCGCGGCTGGAATCTGCGCTTGAATCTCCATAGCGTAGGCCGGTGGTAAGAGCAGTATGCGAAAACGTTGCTTGAGAACGCCAAAGATGCGCTCAATGACGTTTCGTGCTGACGCGTGACGTAGATTAAATAATTCCTCCTTGTTAGAAGGCCTGTAAACTTAGTACTTAGCACATTGAAAATCAATCGAGAATGAACTTACCGTATATTGGCGCGACCCCATTCGGCAAGATGATAACGCACGCTTCGGTAGGGTACCAGCAACCCAGGACGTAGAGGATATCCTGCGTCGGCAAGAAAATATTTGCCAGCGGGAGTGCGAAAGTCGTAAGAGCAGGCGTCCTCGTAGACGCGAGCATCAGTGGCCGACCCTTCCCAGCCTGTAAGTGCGTATGTGAAGTTGAGCTCGAAATCGCATGCGAAAAGGCAGTTCTGCGACACGAAGCCCTTGCGATTACGATACACCGGACGTTCGATGGCCTTAGGCGTGACGTGGATGTGACTGCCGTCGATCGCCCCAATAGCGTCCTTGAAAAAGGGCCACCATTTGGGGTTCTTCCGAATTTTGCGGGGGACCGAACCATCTGGAAAGCGCACGTATCTTGAATAGAACGGGTCCGACGTGAAGATGATAAGCATCTTGCGGAAATAACTACATACTATTAGATACTGTCACTTGAAATAAAATAAAATAAACTCACCATGAAATCGTTTCGTTCGAGCGTTGAAATCTCTCCGCAACATGCCTGATTGATAGGCCAGTCACAGAGGTGTAAAGAAAAATCGCAAGTTGTTCCTCGAGGGACACAAACTTGGAGTCTGAATGGCCCATGGTGCGAAGCTCGGAGATAAGCTCCACAAATGCATTGGCGCGCATGCCAAGCTCACACCTGATGCGCTCTGGGTGACCAGTGAGCAACTCGATCACCCAGTCTTGCCCAGTTAGCGCTGAAGTGTGATAGGGCTCGGGATCTTTGGGATATATTGATTGTAGGATGCCGTGCGTAGAAGCAACAACGATGCTGATTACGAGTACCATGCATTTGAGGAGTCGTTCCCGGACCTCTGGCCGAGGATTCGTCATGAGCGCTGCTAGGCGTTGGCGCTCCATCGCGAACCCCAGTGGTTGGGGATCCATCAAGGTATATACCCTACCCTCATTATCACTGATCTTGTTGATAAGCTCAAATTCAAGCTCCGAATCGCCTTGGACTTAGGGGGAGCATTGACTTCAGGTTGGGCCATGAGAAGAGTAGTGTACTGTGCACAGATCGCAGTGATCGCGACCGCACCAGCAAAAAGCCTCTTACGCCGCTCTAGGGTTAGATGAGGGTATACATCCATTGATAATATGTACAGTAGGAGAGAAGCAAGGTTCGAGCTCCGACATCTCGGAACGATGCCGGTGAACATTTTCGCAAACATGCCAAAGCAAATATTGAAAAATATCGAAAATATCGAGTTGCCGAACTAGCTCTTATGTAGGTGAGATTTTGCAACATTTTTTGCACATTTATTCATGTCGGATTTAAAGGTTTGCCATATGGTTTGGGGGTTTGAATCTTCGTTGCGTATGGTATCTCTTTCTATTGCTTTTTGTGTTTTTATCCCCATCTCAATTATACTATTCATTAGTGTCGTGTCTGATATCAAGCTTGGTGGCCAGGACCATCGGCCTTTTCCGATGTGTGGGATGTCTGGAGGCGCAAATCTGACGGAGACCATCTGGTGGTCAGTGGGAATTTGGCTGACTAGTGAGTTCCATTCTATTAAGCTTTCGGTGTGTCCGCTTGACGCGTATATTCTATCAAGACGTGATAAAGTTTGATGATTGCTACTAAAGGTGAATAGTCTTCTGTGTGGGTTCTCTATCCTCCATGTGTCTTGTAGGCTTAGTGAGTTCCTTAGGTCTCTTAGTGCGTCTATCGCGTTTTCGTTGTCTGATCTCATTGGAGCACGGTCGATGGGGTCTTCTGTGAGGTTGAAGTCCCCCATCATGAAGTCTATTGATCCCAAGTTCTGTCTATTCAGTTCGGCTTGTATTGTATTCCAGAAGACTTTGTGTTCGTTTAAGTTGTTTGGTGCGTATATATTCAGTATGTTGATTATTTTATTATCATGCCAGGTTATAGACAGGACAATTGCTCTTCCTGGGATAATGACGTGTAGTTTGGCGCTCGAACTGTTTGTTATTTCCTTGTTCAGGATGAATGCAACTCCAGCTGAGCTACCGGGACGTGACGGATCACTCGAATTTAGCACCAGGAGTCTGCGTGCATATAGTGTTTCGATTTGCGACTGGTGTTCTATGCATAGGTGCGTCTCCTGCACACACAGTACGCCTATTCTCTGGTCTCTCATTTCTCGATTAATTGCTATCCATTTAGATATCTGGTTCTGTCCCAGGCACGCGGATGTGCGACCTCTTATGTTTAAAGTTGCTAGTTTAATATTTGCTCTTGTCTTTCGACCGTCGGTGGTATTGTTGGTGTTTTGGTTGAAGTTTGGTGTCAGTTGTGTGGGGATGTTATTTAGGGCAGGAGGGCGGGTGAGTGTTTCAATTCGTGGGTCGTTTGGGTTGGGTGTATGAATATGGAGGGCTCTCGGGGAGAGGTGTGGGTTTTGGGAGTTGTAGTTTTGCGGGTTGTGCGGTGTGTATTGGTTATTCTCGATTGCGTGTTGTTGTGTTAATTCTTGCCTGGGTAGGGCAGATCCACTTCCAAATCCTCAAGGACGGTCATCGGATGGCCGCCCAGCGGCTAGAGGCAGCCTTCCTCCACATCCACGAGGGCGAGAGCCAAGGCCAATAGAGGAACCAGTTTGTGGGGGGGAATATTGTGAGGAAGGGGTGATCGTTATACTAATGCTACGGTACGATCGTGAAGTAGCTTAGAGTCGACATATCCTGGCCGTCTTTCAGTGGACTATGTTAGCAGTTTCGATGAATAGAAATGCCCTGTACATTCTAAATTCTCTACTCGTGGAAACTTCAGCCTCTCGGCACGACTCGTCCGAACCTAAATAGGTTTCCGTGGTCTGGCATGCGCCATGCTTTGGTGAGACGATTCCTGCTTTCCTGTCTCGTTGACACAATCAGTATATTTGGGCAAGGAATCTGGGGTGAATGGATCATGTCTCAATGGGCCGTTTTTCGCTTTGGCAATTTTCCGAGTCACTTAGGTACTGGGCCTAGGTTGGATAAATTGAGGCGAGTGTATTTTCGGTGGACGGGCGTTCTGACGGGTAATGACGGGTGATCATTCACAAGGTGGGGTACGAAGTAGTACATAAGAGGTAAGGAGGTTAGAGGGGGTAAAAGGACTGAGGGGTGGGTGGTGAGCAGTGCGTAGCAGGCGGATAGTACACGTTCGTATATACTTGGTATAGAAGGAAAGGTGCATGGTGGTAGGTGGTGGGATCAGTTGTTGCGGTCTGGTCTACCTCCCCTGATTCTCGCTGGTAGGCGGGCCGAGTTTGCTGTGCTCCTGTTGTTCAACTTTGGACCATTCCACTGCGGAGTGAGAGGGAATGGACACAAGCCGCGCGGGTGCGCAAGCGAATGGCAGATTTGACAGGGGAATAGCGCTGCGGCTATACCACAGCCATCCAGGCCAGTTGGGTACTCGAGGATGCGAAGGAAGCCTCTCAGCTCAGTCCATGTTTTTGCATCTTTCGTGGGACTGGTTGCGAAGACATTAAAGCGTGGTACAGATAGACCACCTGTGACCTTGAAGTCTAAGGTTTCGATGCGGACTGAATGAATGAGGTCTCGCGTGGCTTTATACACGAGCTCGTCGTCAGGGAAGCCGCACATGGAGAAGACGTCATCAATGTGGTGTCTGTTGTCATCATGGGCCCATACGTCGATGACAGCTTTGCGGACGATACTAGCGTCTGACGTGGTGAATCCGGATAAACAGAAGAGTAGCTCTGGGGGGCTGGAGCAGTTGAATGGTAGCGCCTCGAACGTGATGTTCGTAGAGGACCATATACCCTGGTTCACGATTAAGTTTCTAGCTTCTTCTGAGATCTTGTGTACTAGAAAGCCGACGGGGAGTTCTTTTGCTCCCCTTCCGCCTTGGGGTTGGGGCGGGGAGACGCGGATTGGGGGGGCTTCTTGATGGACAAAGTCTGCTATGATGGATATACTCGCTTTAATACATTCCGCGGTGATTGCCGTTTTCTCCGCTACATCTTTACCGGAAAGGTCGAAGACGCGCACCATGAATTTTGGGTGTTCCACCTGGAACCAGGCATGGAGCACCTTAGTATCCAGGTGGTCGAATATTTGGGCAGAATGCGCCATGTGCACCTTTGGGAAGCCACCGATTGGCGTGGGAGTGAACTGTGGTAGGATTGTGCGGTGGTTAATTCCGTTTTGGCTTAGTACAGAGCGGTTTGCTTCTGCTAGCGCAAGGTGAGCGAGAATTGTTTCCTCTTCCACAGATTGTACGCAGGTGGTAGGTGGGCTAGGTGGGGCTTCCATGGTTTGGTCAACTATGGTGTTACTGGGTGCATGTATGGAGCTACTAAGGTCGCTATCTTTGACATCTTTTACCGTGGTCTCCTGGGGGGTAGTGGTTGTGACTGCGAACTCGCGGAATACGAGAAGGTCATCTGGCCGGGAGGGCTCACTAATCTCGCGGTGAATGGGAGTGGGTGTGTCAGGGGGAGAGGTTGGGGAGGAGGGAGGGTCAGGCAGGAAGCTCAAGGTCTGTTCCATGCTGTCGTCGTTGGTTAGGATGTTTTGTGGGAAGTACCTCGGACCGGCGCGAGGGGTCTGGGATGTAGGGCGGGGTGTAGAGGGGTAAGGGCGAGTCGTTTGGGAGATGGCTTTAAGGGATGTCGGTTCCTTGTCCTTCATCGTTGGGTAGACGAGGGGCTTTTGTAGATTCGTAGGGGGTTTTTATAGCCTTGTGTTCAGTCGCAGTTTTGTCTGAGTGTCTGTTGTTGGGGTCGGGGGGGACGCTGCGTGGCCGGGTTCATTTTGTTAGCGATGGAGGGTCGAGCATTTGATATGCCTATAATTAGGGATATTTTCTCGGGAGAATGGTTAGATGCAGCTAGGTGTTAGTATGAGGTCACTAGGTTGTGTTTTCTTTTACGTCGGGCGTAGACTTGCTCCTTAAACTAGATAGATATGCTTGTTCGTTATGACGGGGGGTGGTCTTTTACGTGCTTGGTTCAGTTACATGGACATTTTTGGGTAGTTGGGTGTACGGGCATGAGGCTTCCGTAGTGGTTTGGGCGAATTCTAAAGTCTTTAGGTTTGATTGTTGGATGTTTTCATTTATACTCGTGGGTTCAGGTCAGAGATGTACTCGTTTTGTGACGGTGAGAGGGGGTTTGTAGGCCAGTTGTTGACTGTGGGCTATGGTAGCTCAACCTTGCCCGCAAATTTTTGCGTGGGAAAACTGACCATTGTTGTGGTTCAAGTTCAAGGGCCTCCCCTCCTGCAGTTTCATTCGCAACACAACTATAATTTTTTTGAAAACTCAAGACACTGTGCTGTAAGCCTAGCTAGCTAATAGCTGCACAGGATCCGGAATAAGGTCGCATTCTGCTAGCATAACAGGAAAAAATGAAACAGAATAGCTTGAACTTACACCATTAGCCTTTCCCGCTCCTCTGCAACGCCTCCGACTTGAAGTCATCCGCCCATAGTCAGTCCAGTGCGCCCGTTTCCTCCTCATCCACACCTTCTCGCCATGCATTTATAATGTTATAGGCTAAACACGTGGGATGACACTGCAAATGTGATGTGGACCCGATGCTTGCCAAGATGTATCAAAAATACTTTACGCTACAACACGTTGTAGTCCGCACTATTTTGCCTAGGTCATCCAATACCAGGAGCAAATATAAAGTCTATTTTGGCGACAAAAGGGCTGAACTCAACGTCCATAAAGTTCGCCACCACTCATATACACCGTCCCTCGAACTCATCATGACGCTAATCTCAAGTGATCCCAGTGGCCGCTAATCATTTCGTCTCGTAATTCAAGCTATTTTGTAGGTTCGTGGAGAGTCAGTCGTGCTTAACCTTGACTGCGGTTTCGCAGTTGCCTCTACTGCGATGGTATATGACTGGGGTGACCAAGGTAGTCTTAAAGAATCAGTGATATCTTTATGATACGCCCAGCACTGACATTCGGGCAAGAGGTAGGTTGATGTCATTACCAGAGCGGCCATCACACTCAGAAGCGTGGTTTAATACCAGATTGAACTAGTCTGGGTGAGTAATGTCCCATACGATCAGACGAGCACTACCACGGTACAGCTATATGGGCAGAGGCCACGCTGGTCCCTCGTGACCCTTCTATATCTTTGGGTATGCAGCTTTATAAGTGTGGTTGGAAATTTGCGTTGATACGAAAATATCGTAGGTGCGCTGTGCTGGGATATCACATCATGCCAAGCTCATAGCCGACTCCAATCCAGAAACAGGCATATCTGCGATTGCTTTCCAGGAGCGTGTCCACACGTTATGCCGGTCAATTGACAATGATACGTAGTACTGGAGACGCTCCAAGTGATGATCACTCGGTGAGTCATTGTCTTGAGTAATTATATCCAGGGAGCATGGATGAAATACTTATAATAAATCAATCTTTTCTTCATAGGACTGGAATATCATGCTGCGAAGATCACTACTTAAAGTAGCTCACACGTGGGTGGAATGATCAAGAGCATCTCATGAGAGACTTGTGATATCGATCTCATACGGAGATACCAGCTGATGACATGGAAGCATGCGCACGCGTTGCTTCTACCCAACTCTACCAGTGAAACTGTCAAGTTTACATCGTAGTTCTGTTGTCAACAGTGGCTGACGATTTTGATGGCTCCAAAATGCCTCGGAGAACATGTAAAGTACTTTGGTCTCCTATGAGAAGTGATACTACTGCTTCCAGAAGACGCAAAGGGATGTCGAGAGACTAGTTGCGGCCTGAAAAGTCCTGAAGCCGAACAACGATGCTAACATATGGCGCAGTGGATAACAACACAAAATAGGTTCCAACTTTAGAAGAATGTGCAATGCAATTCAAGGACTTTGAAATTTGATCCTCCGTGCACAAGGTTGCCATGGAACCATCAGACTACTACTGCGCGAATTTACACGCTGCCTTGTGATATCCAATCGCTGTCTATAGTGAGTGATTTGTCTTATGTTTCTCATACACTCATCATGTTCCAGCATAAGTCTATGCACCGGATCAAGCGAAAGAACAGCACTGGCCTGCGATAGCAATTGGCCTGTATCGTTCGAAGAAAGGCTCCTTTTGTGGCCAAAACCTATTATGGGCGTGTGTCCGAGTCGTTTTCTTTCCCTGGGCCCCAGCCTTGGAGCTAGGTATCTGTCAGACAACTTGCAAGGGAGAGGAGCCCCCACCTTGACTACTGTCCAGACCATGCGCAATTCGCAGTTGCCAAGTGCTTTTCTTCATCCATACCTTGAGGGTTGATACTCTGCTCTTCCCAACTCTTTCGTAGCGCTCGAAACTGCGCACAAGGCTCCTAATTGTGGTCTCATTGACGGACTCTTTTTCGAGTGAGCCCATCATCTCGCGAGAGAACAATTTGCGCTCGATTTCAATGACATTTGCGAAGTGCGTTCTGTATGTCGTGTAGTCTGCGCTGAGGACGAAGTTTATTCAACCACTTGGACGAAGGGGGAGTATGTGTGGTGGACGCTGATTTTATCTCTGGCAGTAACACATGAACCGACGCATTGACGTACCCCTTGTATCTGGTTCCTTTGAGAACAAACTCGACGTAAGTTGGTTGATTGAGCTTATGTTGTAGTGGTTTACGAGTTTTCAGAGTTCCTAGGCAAGCGTCCTTTCAGATGCCTATGATGATACCTACCTACAAACAGATGCACATGTTCAGGGTAGAGTAACGTTTTCAAGCAGGCGTTTCACGGATGCCGCAGTCTGTCAAAGTCATGGGGCAGATCCCAGGCTGCACTGGTAATGAAAACCATATGGAGGAAATTGAAGTAGCGCGGCTGGTGGAACGGATAATGTGTGCACTCGGTAATGGTAAAACTCGTTGCTCGAAGTCCCTGACCGAATGGCCACTATGCTCCGACAGGGATGACCGCCGGATGAAACGTTAACGTGAACAATCAAAATCAAGGAGAGCTAATAATAATGCATTTATATACAGGTTTCGTCATATGAGCGCGTGGAATATTAATGCTGTCAGCGGGGCAATGAGATGGCAGATATGTGATAGGAAAGCAATACAACAACCGGAGAAAATGTCATCACAGACGAATGTAAACCGTACAAAAATACTGAAGAGGCTTGCTACGCATTAGTGTTCGCCAGTAGCAAACAAAGCTAGAGGGATTGTGTATAATTGGTGAATAGCGCACCGTCCAGCCCGAGGTCTAGTACATTTACATACCAGTTTAGACTACTAGTATGGTACAACACGGGCAGAGCACTAGACGGTAGCTATTGCTGCGCCAGGTCGGGTGTATTAACGGTTAGTACCGTGGCTGTGTTTGTATTTTCATGAGCGCTCCTGTAGGGCCTCGCCAAACAAACTCTCCAATTGCGAACCACGACGTGGCAAAAAGTGATTGTCTTAATATACCGCGGCAAAATGTTGCAAACATGTGATGTGATCATATATGATCCCGGTATCCAACGTCCTTAGACGTGCCACAAGGGTGCAACCATCAGACTACCTCGCGGATTCCACTCAGGCCCTGCCCGTAATGACATTCTCACATGGTGAGTTATTTAGCCGACATCACGTTCTACAGGAATTGAACAATCAGAGTGCAACGTTCCATGACATCGAGAAAGGGTCTTGTAACATTCTTAGAACGAGTAAGTTGGCTTCCTCGTGGCTCTCGTTTGAGCCAGATGGCGTTATATATATTGAGGGCTAGAGCAGTCGTGGGTTGCCAACCAGGCTGTGTAATTTGTTGATCCGCCATGTGGTTGATGGATTACTCATGCGTCATGCACCGCTTTTTGCACCAATGTCATACTATATCTACCAAATTTTTGGCCCTTATAAGCCTATAGACGGTGAGACGTGTGCACGAGGCGACAGATGCTGCATCACCCCATAGCCTGTATCAGGCTGATGCCATCATGTGGTACTATGGAGCTTTTAAGCTGATGCAAATGCGGCAGGCTCTTGAGAATCAAGTTAATCAAGTTCCGGAACCAACGAACAGCTTTTCAAAATTTCGAGGTGTTGTATTCCTCGTGTTTAACACTGCGTTTTGCATATTCAATTTGATTTGATTCAAGATCCCGCCTCTGCATTTGGTCAACCGATGTGGCAGGAAAGTACCATTCATCCTCATATGGCCTATTCGGCGACAAACTTAGCGCCGGACGGTGGTATATTATCTAGCGCAAACGTCATCTCCATATGCTCCATTAAGTCCACTACACTCACTCAGACCCTTCCCTCCAATATGACTTTAGTATCAGATGAACCCAAGTGGTGGCCGCTAATTAATTCATATCGTCTGTGCAGCTATTTTTTAGGTTCGTAGAGGGTTTTGCTGATACCTTGATCTAACCTCGACCACGGTTTTGCAGTCGCTTCCTTTACTGCGGTCGTATATGATTGGGGTGAGCAAGATAGCATTGTGGAACCACTGATGTGCTCACGATATTTCCAGCACTGACATTTGGACAAGAGGTAGGTTGATGCGATTACCAGAGCAAGCACCCGTTTCACTAACAATGGTTTTATAGGTTGAGCTGATCTGGGTGAGCAGATCGTCACATCAACAATGGGTGTATACAATTAACACGAGGCAGAGACAACGCTGGTCCTGCATGACTATCCTATATATCAGCGTACGTGGCTTGTGTTGCAAGCGGCCGGCCAGTTGTGTTGACCTCAATACATTCTAGGTGCGCTACGCTGGACTACCATACGCCGTGTATGTTTGCAAGCCTTACCAGTTGGCGCTGTGCTAATCGGTCATTATTTAAATAGCGCTGTCGTGTTGTGTATGTCTCCTCACATCCACTGTTTTTGTCTCTTCTCACCAATGGCATCAGCGGGTCTTCCGTCGGTGTCGGTATCAGATGGAGTAAGTCCGGTGCTAGTACCTGCCATTCCCATCTGATCACTTGTACTCCTTTGTAGGGGTGAGTACCTAGATTGGCTTGTTGAGTAAACATACTGACTTCAACAGCTGTGAGTCTCTTGGTCCTCCTACGCTCACCGCTAACTGATTGGATCTTTCAGGCAATGTCATGTACCTCGCACAAAATTGGATGACCGTGGTGATAATTGCCATATTGTGTGGTAAGCTGCCCAACTCCACTGCCCCAGTGATATTGACCCGAATGAAACATCATGCAAGTCATCGTGAGCAGTCGGTTATATGCCATGTATCGGCAATCCAGGAAGATGCTCATCTTTCTCATTGCGATCTTCCTACCTGTCACAATCACCTGCGTAGTGCTCGCCGCAATAGTAAACATCCATGTTTCTGGAGGTAAGCTTCGTTTATAATGAAAGACTGATGCGTGCAGGGCTCATCGGTTGAATATCAGAGGAGTTTATCCTGTCCGGCACCTATCTATGTCGATATGACTCCAATGGAGTTGTCGAGCTTCTGATTTCCATGACATGGATCCTCTGCACTGTATGGGGGGTCCTTGTACTGTGTCTTGCAGTCTGGATCGTTGTAAAATACTTCCGTGAAGTGCAACAACTATCGACAGGAGGGACCATTACAAACTGTTTCATGGTGTTAACAAAAATTCACATGATTTATTTCGTATTGTGAGCTCCTGATTTTAATGTGGTCATTTTTTCCGCTGAAGTTGCTTATGCTCTAGTTCTGTTGCTGTCTTTTCTATTGGCCTCGCTGGTTTCTCTCCAAAGTTATATGTAAGTTTATATGTTATCGAATCCGTGTTTGTCACATTGTTAATCATTTCTGTAGAACTCATCCTCCGTGGGCGCTGAGGTTTATGATGGTGTTCTTCAAATTTTGTTACTTGTACAGATGTTCGTGCTAGGCCCACGTCTCATCCTTGGTGTCCGAGAATATGACACTCAACTCGCAGTCAACACCGATGCTGGACCGTCCTTCACCACCATCATCTTCCAGGAGCACGACCTTGTGTCGATTAGCAGTGATGTGTAGTAAGAGACACGCTACAAGTGAGTAACACTTGTCGGGTTGTCATCTGCGGGAAGCACGAGAATTTCATTTAGGGTTTCCATCATGGTGCTGATATACCGTATTTAAGTAGATTTAATATAAAAAGTAGGTCTTGGCAGACCAACGCCGTGTTGTGTCACTGCGGAATTGTACTATAAACTCACTTCTAACTCAATAGCAGCATCTCGTAACTAACCCAGGGCTTATGGTCCTCGATCCTGAATCAGGGCGGATGATCTATTTGTCGACATTAACGACCGACTCGCAGTGCATGCGCAGAGCTATGTTCTCATGGTACAATCCTATTACTTCAATACAGTGTTCAAGCATGCTTCTACCTGAGCAGTGGTGATAAGGACATGCGCAATCCCTGCCGCTTAGGCCGGGCACGATTTGCTTCAACAAAAACCGCCACATCAATGCGCCTACCTCTGCCTATCTCCGCCACGCTGTCCTGAGCCCGCAGAACGTGCTCAATAAGATGATGGACCGCATTCTGTTGGCATGATACCAAAGTTTCAGATGTGGATAGAATAGGTCGAAACGCAACTAACAGATGAAACACCTTCGTCGTGCTACTACCCCTCCGAGGTCTGTACATGTGTCTCATCGACGAAAACACTGGTAGACCCTAGAACTGGTATAGGTGTGGTAAATCCGCAACGAAGATGAGAAGTCTGTAGAGCTTGATTCAATCGAAGGAACACACTCGATCGAATTCCTACCTAGATAAGACTTGCGCCAATCTTGACTTGCAAACCTTTTTGCTTGTCTGTCAAATCTATCTATCGTTTCAATTGCAGTATAGCTGTTTGCATGTAATTACATTGATGATGTGTAGTTGGATCCTGCACAATTTCAGCATGTGTATATTGCTCATGTGCAAGTTATTATCACCAACACAAAAATTCTAAAACGAAGGCAAAGCAATGGAATATCGAAAAAGTATCGCAACATATGTCAGTGTCTACGAGATGCGTACGTATATACAGTGTACAGATGCAATGGGAGATGCAGATGGGACGATGAGCTACCGAGTCTATAGATGAAGCAATAATATTTACAGATACATTACACAAATAACATACAACATGCGTCCAATTGATTTCTGGGTCCTTTTCCTATGCTGTCGTCCGCGTTTTGAGGTCGCGCAGTACACTCTTGACGATACGTAACCATACGTTTGCGCGGTCTATCTCGTCAAAAGCGCCATCGATGTGTGCGCTAATTTTTCGCAGGAGGAGCCTGCGCAATGCTCGTGAGTCTTCGTCTTCGTCATCATGTAGGGTAGCGGTTAGAGATATATTTGAGGACTGAGCGGAAGAGCATCGCGAGGAAGTAGCGCTGCCGGGAGAGAGGTAGAAGGAGCGCGAGGAGTTCTCAGGATATACAGAGGGGGCAAGGGAGAATGCAAAGATGGGGTTGTAGGCAGGAGGGTACCGCGAATGGAGATTTTGTATCATTGCTTCACGCGTTTTAATGGAGCGCTTGATGATGCGCTCGGCGCGGGAAATTGAATGACAGGCAGTAGAAATCAGATGGTCAACCTAGAACAAGTTCATTAGTCACATGAATTGTGATGACGGAAACTGAACATACTCCATGAAGGCACTCGTCAATACTTGACAAGTCACGACTTGCACCAGAGAGGACCATCTGGGAAGGGTGAACCTTATCGCTTGAAGGAGACGGGCACAACGATGGAACTCTTGAGGGCTTCTCTGAATCTGAGATCGTGACAGAGGGCTGCCTGAAGTCCACCTTAACCTCCGTCCCGACTGCACATTCGCCGTCTAGGTCGTATGCAATCTGCAACTTTAAAGGTTTCTCCGCCACGATTTTCTTCTTCAGCCAGGCTTTGAGCTTCGAAGCTCCGCTCTTCTCAACTTTCTCGTAGCGCTTGCGACTGCGCAGGAGGCTCTTCAGCTTGGTCTCCTTGTTGGGAACTTTTTCTTCGAGAGAGCTCATCGTCTCGCGCGAGAATAATTCGCGCTCGATTTCAATGAGATTCGCGAGGTGCGCTTTGTATGTCGTGGAGTCTGCACTAAGAATGAAGCTATCCAACCACTCGGGCCAAGGAACAGTGCGTGCGCCGGATGCAGATGTTGTCTCAAGAGGTAGAGGTGCCGAAGGATCGGTAAGAACAGAAGCATCAGCGTACACCATGGGTTCTGTCTCCTTGAGGATAGACTTGACGTAAACTGGTTGAACTTCCACTGCAGTGGTTTGTGAGTCTTCAGAGTCCCTAGGTGAACGTCTGCGTTCTGAGAAGCACTCGAGACTTCGACCGTCAGGAAGTGCACGAAGGTGTTCCTCCACGTCATTCGAAGTTGTATTCCACAAATGATCAATAGCGTTGAGAGCTGCCCGCATATCGCGTAAGTCACTTGCGGCATCGTCTACTTGCCCTCTGAAGTGGGCAAGCACATCGTACCCGAGCTGCGAGGTCTCATTCACCACGCTCGCCAGGCGATCCAACCCCTCATGGTCACGGACAAACTGTGCTTCGGTCGAGAGTAGGGTGAAGTTTTCAAGCAAGCGGTCCGCGGATGCAGTCACATCAAAATCAAGAGGAAGATGGGAGGCCGGGCCATTAGAAATGCGGATCGTGGGTGGGGAAAGTGGGGTTGTGCGGTCCGTGAAAGAGGTGACAGATGTGATAGAACTCGACGTTCCTGGCCTTATGGTGCGAACAGAGAGAGACGACTCCGGACGGATGAACTGTCCGTCAGGACTAAATGCGGAGCGGAAAATTGGGCGTGCGACTTCGAAGGCTGTAAGGCTGTGCGAATTTGTTATGGCCTGGATGGAGAAACATGAAACACAAATGAACTCACCCTCGGGAATTGCGCAGATTGCGAATGGTGCCTGTGGTGTCACAATCAAGAAGAGCGAGGAGTACATCAATACATTCGCCGTGCTCAGCGGCTACATGGATACAAGTTTCGTCATGCTTGTCAGGTGCCGCGAGCGGTGCACGAAGATCACGGATAAGATGGATAGCGAATTGATACAATAACTGGGGTGATTCTGGAATGTCGTCACAGACACGTGCGAGGCGTGCAAAACAGTGTAGAGGCGTGTAGTGCTCGCCGGTAGTGAACAAGCTGATGTCGGCGCCAGCGCGATACAGGGCATCGAGGATCTCGATAGAGGGATTTGGTACAGATACGCAATAGTGGATGGCGCTCCATCCTTCCAGATCGGGCACATTTATGAGAATCGGTCCGGGGTCCAATGGGGAAGGTTCAAGAGATTGTGAAAACAACAGGGGATACAACACAGAAAGATCGGCAGAAAGTACAGCTTGTACAACAGAGTCGGTCGCGAGGTATATAGAATCAGATGAGAAAGTCGTGGCGGGTGGAATGCTTGGCGCGAGGTTGAGCTGAGTGGAGGTTTGCGGTGATAGGTGTTAATAGCGATGCTGGGCCTGCAGATAGTGGTTAATAGCGATGCTGGGCCTGCAAAGACCTCTTTTGTTTCCGTTCTATTACGACGTATCAGTACCTGTGCCCAGACTCATGCGCTACAAATCGGTTACCTGATATTCACGAAGACGGTAATTGCGTAGCGCCTGTTCACATGTCCACAAGACGCGCGGATGGGGTAAAGCGAATTGAAGCGAAGATCGATGATTCCTGTCTCTGAGATCGGGCCTAGCATTGTGAGCAAGCTAGCGAATAGTGATTAGGTATCTGAAGTCCGCGCGAGCTAAACATAACGTACCAGGTGCTGGACGACAGCCAACCTGCCGTCGCGTGTTGCGTCTATCATAGCGCCGTCAATTGAAATTCAAAATAAATGCTAACTGTCGGACGAAACTCACACATGAGAGGTGTCGCACCATCCGTGTCCTCGGCGTCGACGGAGATAGCGCCTGAGCTGTAGTCTAGAAGAATTTGGACTGCTTGGGGCATGTCAAGCCAAGCTGCCATGCCAAGAGGAGTTACATCGTTTATCGAGTCTTGAGGCGCATTCAGCGTGAATAATGAGATTTCTGGATGCGACACAGCCATGCGGAGGACTTGAAGACGGTCCTCGGACAAAAACGACGCGTCAGACGCGTCGATAGTCTCCCACCTGAGCACGCACGGTGAGATTCAGCAAGTTTTCAACGCGTTAAAGAATGACTCACCTGTCGGCTGTGAGAGCACATGTCAGAATAGTTCTACCAGAGTTATCAGACGCGTTAATGTCAGCTCCAGACTGGAGTGCATCGCGCACTGCGGCAGCAGAGCCCTCTGAGGCAGCCTGTAGCAAAGCAAAGTTTTCAAAAGAGCGTTGTACACGACTTATCATGGTGTTATAGTCGTCAGTCGTAAATAGCGCGCAGCGAGTGTGAGAGGGAATGAGTTATGGGCGTTGGTCGTAGGGCGGATGAGTCGGTGAATAGAAGAAGAAGAGTTGATTTTGTGCAGTTGAAGGATGGATTTGAGTTTTGTATACGTACAGATAATGACTTCAAATGGGGCACAACGAGGCAAAAAGTCGGTCTTCTCAGTCTTCTTCTCATTGATGTTCTGATGAGGCTCATAGTTGCAGGCGCCCTCGAGCCGGCTTGTCCGACCGGCCTCGAGGCGATCACGTAAAATAAAATAAAACATAATGGTAAAAACAAACAATGCACCTCCCATCGCTCTTTTGTGCGCTTCCCATTGTCCCGGGTTCATCTATATAGTATAAATCCAGTAGCAATCCAGGTAGCATTCAACCGTTTGAGTCAATCTGTCATTCACTCTAACCTTCAGGGTAGTAGTCTCGACGACAAAAACTTAAAATCACCCAACCCGTCATAAGTATGCAGGGCGGTGGCGAATCTGCTGGGAAATCATATAGTAACTCATGATAAAACTACCTCCAGAAGCAAACACATTATGAGTTCATTGCGTGCAACAAACCGAAATACTTCGTGATATGATAGTAATATGATAATGAAAACGTTACATTGAAACTGATACGATGATGCATGAAGTACTTTCAGCTTGCCAAATGTATATAGAGTAGTCATGGGGTAGCGATCAATATCCCTGACCTAAAGTCCATGACCGACATCCGCGAATTCCTCGTAATCGAATCGAACCTTCTAATAATAAGTGTGAACCGATTGTAAGAAGGGAGTTCGCCGTATTAAAATTCATGCATTACAGAAATGCATCCCGTGGCAACGACCCCTGGACAAACAATGGTAAGTAAAGGCTTCACTGGAAACACTCTAAACAGACACCCCACTCACCTTGACTTGCTCAAAGTTTGCGATGGCACGGTCGAAAACCCACGCGTTATTCTCGAGGCAATCTACGGCGTACTTGGCATTAAGACCCGTCCGCTCGCAGATCTGCATGATCAGATTACGCTGTGGTTCAGACTAACCAAGTCAATGGTGCGGAGATGAAGACGTAAGTGAAAGTGCATGGACAACGGAAGCGAACACTTACAAATGTTGATATGGTGTGTTCTAGCTGCACACGCGCGCCGGCTGGGATCAATGAAGATGATGATGCGATGGACCCCGTTGGTTTCTGTTGCATCGGAATAACATCCCCAGCTTGCACACGCATCGGTCCTGGATGCCATGCATCGTGGGTCGAGTATGCTCGTACAGACCACTGGTCTGACAGAACCATAACGTCCCAGCCATTTAATTTAGCCCTGTCAGATTGGTCATTGTGTCAATGGCAAATGCCGAGCGCACACGATGAAAAGGCGGCTTACCGAGAACTTGGGGGTGCGGGAGCTAGGACAAACGCCCTGTCGAATGACCGAATACCCTGCGAAGGTTCTGCGAGAAAGGAAAAAGTCAGCTGTGAACACAATGACGTGGGATCGAGGAAGAGAGAATTCGAAGACGCGAAGGTCACTGCATCGCAACCAAGGCAATAGAGCATAGGGATGTCCAGGCCAGCCAAAAACTTCCGCGTGAATCGCGGGTACATACCTTCTATGAATTGCCCATGTAGGGAAATGAACAGTTTTAAGTTCTCGCCCTGACCCACAGGCCATGCATCGATGCAGAACTTCTCAGGTGAACCAGATACGTCATGTTTTGTTTTTGGTAGTGTCGACATGGCTCGAATAGCCTCTTCGCTACCTAGGTGGAGGCTGTTAATGACTTTGTCACCGCCACCTCCCATGCGATTAAGATTTCGGGAGCCATTGTTGAGCCAGGGACCCCAATCAAGCTTGCGCTGATTGGGCATCTCTTTAGATACGTGAAGGCCCTGTATACGTGCGCGAGATGGAATAGCTGTATTACATGAGAACGAGAAAGTTGCTGAAGGGTGGTATGCATCGAGAAGGGTAGCTCGTTGATCATCAAACAACGGGAAGAACCTAATAATTTTTTATCAGCAAAGATACGAGATATAAGATAAGATGACGCACCGAACGAGGAAATTGCTGACAATCGAGTCTTCAACACCCGTGATAAATGATGGCCGCATTTCATATGGAAATGTGGTTGCAGTTGCCCGTTTTTCCGTTACGACAGTAGACGAAGGTCCGGGAGCGTCGAATGCTATAGTAGCAATGGCCTCCTGATCCAGCATTATCAATGACGTGAAACGTCGTGCCATGTCACTGAATGTCGTTAATTAAATGACCCTGATGACCTCCTGTCAACGTACCTCTTGTACTTATCTCCCCTTCCATTCTGAATCTCCAGTTCTCTTAATGGATTTCCGAGGAGTATGAGTTCTCGCAAATGCTCGAGCTTCCCTTTCCGCCCGGAGATAAAATCAATATCTCGCCAAACCTTGAGGTTATTGTTTTGCAGTGATAGATTGGCGAGCTTAGGAAGATAGTGCGCTAGCGTTGAAAGGAGCTGACCGGAGCTGATGTTGTTATTTGCGAGAGACAGCGTTTGGACCTATCGGTCAAAGCATAAAATTCCACCCGAGTCTGGAAATAGAGGTTCGACTTACAGCTGGTCTCAGGTGCGAGGCTAACTTGAACAAAACCGAGGCCTCTCTTACTGAGGAAGCAGGGACGCCTGGTGGCAACAAGTTGTGTTTCTGAATCTCTGGATCGTCCATCATATTCTGCCCATGATATCAACCACTAAGATTCGAGGACTACGTATGTGTCTACTCACCTCTAGGTTCAAGAACCTCAATTCGGGATTCCACCGTCTGTTCACAAAATCTTTCCACACTTCTACTGCTTTCACTGGTGTGTGCGCCTTGCTAGGCGCTACACCTGCAACTGCCGCCGTAACGGCGTTCCTGCGAAGCCGCCCCACCGTCGAAGCGCCGCGGATCGTGAGAACATCCGACGCGCCGCCTGGTTGTGTCCGTGCGGCGAGCTGTCCATGTGCGAGCGGCGGTGGGTGCCAGACATTTGTAAGCGAGTGTTTTACACAAAAAGGAGACGAAGAACGGATGTAGATAGACAAGACAATGGGAAAGGCAAGGGGTGATATACGACGGCGATAGATACAGCGACGTACAAAATTCCCAAGTCATAGACATGAAAACATTCAAAGGGAGATCAACTAAGCTAAGAAATGCGAACGGGGAAAGGTCTCATATTTACCATGCTAGCTCGACCAGGGCCGTGAGGCTCCTTGTAGGCATCAATCGGACGTGTGCGGTGCGTGCGGATCTTCGAGGCGCCCTTGCGACCACCAGGTTTGTCCACTGTGGCATCTCGCATGCGCGTGTCGCTGTCGATGAGGCCAGCGCCCTTCAGCGTGGTAGTTGCGAGCGTACGGCTCGATGTCGGGCTTGAGAACATGATCACGTTCGTTGACAACGCAAAGAATTATTGTTTGTATAAAGTTGTCTATGCAAGCGCTGGTACTGGGGATTGTAGTGATGGTTCAGGAGTAAGAGGCGGCGGCTGGACTCTGCTGTGGCCAGTTGAATCAAAAACGGAGGTAGGCGAGCGCTTCCGACCAAGAGGTGACAAGGCTGACTCAGCACCGTGAGTGCGCTTTATTTAGTCGATGACTCCACTAGGTCACGGTGCCTAGCTCCCGACAAAACCATACTGGTATTTAACATCGATCGTGAACCATCCAGGGTCATTGAACAACTTGAAGGTTCTTAAACCTTACGCGTTAAACTTCACCTCTGATCATTTCCGTGTATCTCCAACCTGAGGGCCCCGGCTGATGGGTTCTTGCTATCATAGCACAGGTTACCGGCGAACCATTTTCTCCTGGACCAATGGGACTGCGTAGTGCACGGGAAACAGTCTATGGTGAAGGGTTCTTTCAATTCTTATGCGCGTTCTGCTCATAGTTCGAGTTTAAATTGTATCGTGCAAGTCACGTTGAATCAACATATCCCTGCCCTTATTTCAAATGGTGTCGCGGCAGCTGGACTGGTTTCTGTATGATCAACGTACACAAACAGGGTGAAGGCTGGGATTGATATGGAAATTGCCGGTGGTATCTTGACTGGCATGGCCACAAAGGCCACGATGTTTGCTGTATGTGCCGATGTCAGTGAACTGGCCACCGTCCAATAATACACCCGTTGACCAACTTCTATCTATTGTTGCGGAACAGGCATTGTTCTACAAGGAATTTCAACACATCAATACAGGAATCCATGAAACGCGTCAACGGGTGCCATACCTTCTTGCAAATCAAGGCTGTCGTGTTATTTCGCTTGTTCCTGTTCAATCGCCGCTCAGGGTGGTCCAACTCAGGTGCTTCGGCGACTATGCAGCCAATTGGGGTGCACTTTTCCATCTGTCGTCATGAGGTCCTTCCATTTGGACTGCGTAGGGACACGATCAGCTAATCGTCCACAGGCCCGATGCTCGACGAATACTTCGCTCCCAATTAATGCATGCTGGCGTCTAGTTCTGCGACATTTCTGGCTTCTCCTTCCTAGCTACTACCCGTCGTCATCGTCACGGGGTAACCACGGAACAGGATACAGGGTAGTGTTTGTAGGCGCCATGACAGATACCTTCATACGCTACCCCAGAAAGCTTCTGCCTCTATCTGACTCTTATTCCATAGTGGTCCATATGGTTTTCATATTAATATCCACAGCCCACGTCAAACAGCGGAAATGACATCGCACAATACCACCGGAATTCGTTGCATAAATGTGCTTTCATGCTATAGCAGATCGGTCTGATAGGCCAGGTATGTTTACCGCTTTGAACGGACTGGCATGGCATGGCCTTGTGATCATCTGGGTTTCTGCGTTTGCCAATTGCGGCTCGGCCTTCTGGCATAAAGTATATAACCCCAAGAATAGAGTCCTCTCATTAACTAGTGATTGATTCTCTTCTCATTCAGCGCAATCATGTCGCTAGATCATTCTCTACCAGTGCAAGGCCACCTGTTTGATATTCCCACTGCCAGTCTTCTTTCCTGATCGTCATACTACCTATTGCTGACGTTAATGTGTTGTTCCACAGGACTTTCACAATGATCCCACTGTGCACGCAAGCCCTGACCACACCATCTGTCTGTGGGACGTTGGCGGGGGCATACCATGCGGCGCGTGCATCAGCGTCTTGGATCTTTCAAAACACGTACGCATGCATGGAGTGAAAGGGCCTGGGGATTTGGAGATACAGTGTACATGGGATGGCTGCGCAAGATCCCCCATGAAACGGGAAAGCATCGTTCGGCACATCGAGGAAGTGCATGTACAGGTCAAATACCGGTGCAGCCAGTGTTGGGCTTCTTTCTCTCGCAAACATACGCTTAGATCCCATATCTTCAAGGCTCATTCGCACATATCCTAGTACATTTGCCTGGTTCGTTGCACATTCATTTCTGTAAATATCTTCTATACCTTAGTTGTTGTAACATCCTTGCTCTGGATATTCTACCATTCCTATTAATCCGTAATATATTCTATTTAGATTTGTAGAATCGTACCCATCTACTTGCATCCTATCTTCATAATGTTTGATGTGCCTGCTAATCCGAAATGTCATCAAGCGCTAAATGGTCCCGAACCGGCGGCCGGTCGTCCTAGTAAAATATCGGAGAGGCTGTAGGTGAAACCTCTCTGCAGGTGTGTGTGCGTTCAGTACCATGCCGCCGGCCGTTGAAACCGATTTGGATTCTCCTTCAAGCAGAGGATCGACACCATAATCTTACACCACACAGTGAAAAAACAAATGAGGAGCATAGCCTCGAGGCTATTCAGAATCGTCCAACCAGTGAACGAGTTAAAACAGACTTCTCATAACAAAGAAATACATGCTCAATATTAATATTAATCCAGGATGACTACGGAGATCGGTACTTAGTATTATTCCGAATGTCTCGAATTTATCGGAGTCCCGAGGCTTTAACAGTTTAGGGCAGGCCATATATACATATGAAAGCCTCCAAGGTCCTGCCAGCAGCGGGGCCTTGACCCTATGCTTGGACACCATGGAAGTGTTTGAAGCATATGAAACAGAGTACTAGTGTGCGTGTTCGAGGTTTAGCATATTACTTTTTTCAAAACAAATCAACCTTAGTGGTAAGCCCCCTGCTTACAGTTTACTACCGCCTGTATGAATGTACTGGGCGTATTACTTGCATATTTTATTCGCTCGAAGTATAGAACTTATTCCCAATACAAAGTCCGCGAGCCCTGCGCGGTCGCAACAAAATGATTTTACGATAATTCTAGACAGGTGAATACAGGGTCTGCAAAAAGCACAACACGTCGACCGACCATATACGCGATATCTACACGTAGAAAACTAGTGTCTGCACTAAGCTGCATCGGTATCAAAAAGTAAGATAGCAAAATTATTGAGCAAACGACTCCCGGCCTAGTAAAAACATGTCAATTAACCATCTCGGCGCCCTCCGTTCGGCTGATACATGAACTGATGTGTCGATCCTGAAGATGCAGGTTTCATCACAGGTGCTGGTCGTGTGCGATAGTAATTTCCGCTTCCCGGGCGATCTATCGGGTTCGTCGAGGTGGATATAACAGGTGAGGTTGTAGCAGCAACTGTCGGCATTGGATATGGGAGAGTACGTGTTGGCGGCTGTTGGTGTAGTAGTGGCTGTTGCTGTTGCTGCTGCGTTTGTGCGTGTCGAATTGCTGGAGAAGGTTGAGTGGACCCTGGTGCTGGTGTTGAAGGTGTTGGAGAAGCAGATGCTCCCTGTGCGGATTGAGAAGCAGACGTGGGAACGGTATTCGGAACTGGAGTCTGATGGGGAGCATCTGTACTTGTTGGTGTGGGAGCTGTAGGTGGAGGGCGCTCAAGTTGGCCATCCGTCTCCCGTTTTCGTTTCGTTCCTCGTGACGAGGACTCTTTCAACCCTAGCGAGGTTGCTTTTATCAATATTTGGTGTCTATCAGGCTGAGTGATAAGCCCCTGAAAGAATCAATGCGGCATGGAAAAATATTTACCTTGTGCGAGAGTTGCCCCATTTTTCGCATAGGGCATCCCATATGATTTCCCCGCTAGCGTTGCGGTGCTCCTCAGCAAGCTTCTTTAGCCTTTCCGTTTCTTCTTCGGACCAGGCACCCTGGTTTCCACCACTTCCCGCAGCACCTCCTGTGCTTCCACTCGCAGAACCTGTCGCAGGTGTTGGGCTTGGCCCAGGTGGAGGTACAGGAGGATAGTAACCCCCGTATCCGCCATAGCCATAGTATGGTGCAGTGGGGTATGCTGGAGCGCCGTATGGGTATGCTTGCTGATGACCCAGTGAAACAACAAATGATTGCGGATCCGAAATTACTGGCGCTGTAGTGATGGGGGATTTGCCGTTTGTAGAGGATGTGGATGGCCCAGGTTGGGGTTGGGGTGGAGGTGGTGGCGGCGGTGGCGGGATGGGAGCTGGGTAACCAGGTACGAAGTACGGTGCAGGTGGCGGGTGGGTAGTTAATCGAGAGGGAGATGCCAACTTTGAGAAATAAGGACAAGACAGACTTGACAACCAAAATCATGTGACTCACAAGGGTATCGCATATTCTTTTCGCTTCACCAAGCATGGCCAAGGGATCTACCTTCACGCCAGGGCCCATCTGGTAACATTGCGCAATAACAAGGGAGGGTGTAGCTTTCTGGGCGAAGTTATTTCAACACCTCAAAATCACGCAGCGGACGCTTACAACAAGCTCTTCAGCCGCTCCATAGAACTCTGCACATAAGTTTAGCACACGCCACTGAAACTCATAATACTGCTGATTGTGTGGTTGTATCTCTCCTGGAGTAGGAGAGGCAGTATACTGGTAGAACCCGTGTTGTGGCGGGGATGCCTTTGTGGCAGAATTAGCTGGCTCCTTCAAGTCAGTAGCTGACGCCCGTGACCGTCTGTTTTTTGATCCACGGGGCCGACCAGGACGCCTTTTGCGTTCTGAGTCTTGTGGCGGGTCGGGTTGTGCTGTACCTGCACGCTTTCCAGCTGCAGTTGTACTTGATTGATGTTGTGTAGATCTAGATATGACGAGCACATACAATATGAGTATTTACGAATACTTGCAATCAGACGCGCGTCATCATAACAATTTACAGTAATTACGCACCCAACGCCAACCTCGTGATCGTCGTCTTCACGATCAAGTTGCTCTTCGACGACACCCTCGTCTTCATTCTCTTCCTCTTCTTCCTCCTCCTCGTACGTAGGCACTACAGGAGGATGAAGTGCATGGGAAAGCGGTTGGTAGTGCTGTGGATTGTCCATGCACACGCTCCGGGTATGTGATACAGGGATAGATAGGAATAAAGAATAGCAAAGTTTCGCCTGTTTATTTTTTTTGAATATCTCGGGGTGGTTGTAATCCTGTCTGGCGTTGGGGTTATGTCGTCGCCGTGTGAATAATAAATCATCAGATTATTCCCATGTATACATCTATTTGGCACAGGTTTATCTCTTTCTGCCGCGACGGCACACACCATCAACCTAGTGAAAGTAAAGGGTCTTTGGCTCTCCGTCGTCAGCGCTTCATCATGTTTCATGACTCGTAATCGAATCGCTAAGGCCCTGACACTGGGGTCTAGCTCCAAGCTCCACGCGCACGTTTCAGGTCTAGGTGCCAATCCTCCAGCGCCAGCGTCAGGAAAACCGTTGTCATCTTATTTTGGAGTAGTACATATATTCGGAAACTCGAAATATCAATTCTCGACTCACTACATATCCTCCGCACAAAGTGCGGACATCAAACAATCGCTCAAGATAACCGGAGCGCTGGAGGGCTCTTAAAAAATATTTGAAACGTCACCCTGTGAACGAGCCAGCGCTAAAAGACGTCTCAGGAGTGTGATCGGTTCCCTGGCAGACTGCAGTACTTACTGATATGGACGTACCAAATATTACAACAAGACTGTGAGTGTGTTCATCTGATAGTATCAAATTGTGAATGTCATTCCTGCAGCAATAGCACATAATTCGATACCATGGAGTCAATTCCAACTGCGTTGTACTTGAACAAGAGCGCCAAAGGTACGTAAAAGCGCGGAGATAACCCTGGCGGCAATCAACGCAGGAACCATTATTTTTTCACACATTTCGCATGGTGAATGCGAGGAACAATTGACCGCCTATCACAACCTTAGACCCACCTCACCTCTTGGGCGGCGTACAAGCCTCTACCGAGCTTAATGTCATCACGGCTTCTGTACTCGAATTTCGCCAATCCAATGAACCCGTTTCTTGCTATTTTACGAAAGGCAATATCGCAACGCATGACCATCACAGATATGCATTAAACTGTTTCATTTGCGGTCTGCGCTTCATGGCATCAAATTAAGCTTCTGGCCAGCCTGACTTGTGGTACCATGGACAAGTCGAGTTTGACTACGTCGGCACTCTTCTCTTTCCAAGATGTATGCGGACTGGTTACAAATCTACCAATACCATCTCATACGCGTAGCTCCTCATCACACCCCTTGTATCTGGACATAACGCGCAAGACAATTACTCATCTCCTACATGAGCTCGCTGTCATCCTTATGACCACTCCACTTTGGACTGACAACTGATACGTCAGAACAAGGGGTGACCATGCAGATGTACCCTTACATTCCGTCGCACACTTCCATGATGCGCTGACCGTAGAAAATATGGCAACTGGGTTGAAACTCAAGAGGGACTCCACTGTAATGGCCTGGAGGATGGATATCTTCGTGTTGCGGATCGTGGAGCCCTTTGCCTGTTTCTACCGCCTCGCCATCTTTTACGTCAGTAGTGTTCAAGCGTGCTTCGATAGGGGGAAATTTGAAGCCACTTGGGTATGCAAGCACCGTGCGCTTCCCCTCGTCGAAAAGTGGGGCCCGACAGATCTCGCAGGAGACTTTGCACGGGACATGATGACAAGTATCTTTCGTCGTGGTAGAAAAGAAGTGGAGAGCATCACTAGTATTCTGCAGAATGCGAACACTTGTCTTTGGAAAGATGACCGCCCACTGAAAGGGGGCGCCGTGCAGCTGTTGGCATTGTCTGCAGTGGCAATACTTCGCATCGAATGGGTCGCCCGCAAAGGCAAAACGCACTGCACCGCACCAGCAGGATGACTCATATTTTGTCTTGAAGAGCTCCTCGCCGCTTACACTACGCGCTGGCAACCAGTTGTATGGTGGCTTTGACATCCAATCTTTCTCAGAATCACCGCCGTCGGATGAGGGGATAGGAGGAGAGCCGCGCCAGCCAGTATCGGAAATGGGTTTCTTGTCATCCGAGCGGTCAGGATGATGATGGAAGCAAGAATAAGGCCTAGTCTTTGTTTGTGATTCTGGATGCATCGATGAACGTTGACCGTGAGCGCATCCTGCTCATTTTAAAAGCTCCGAGGTGATGTCACCTGATTTCGCTTCCGTTTACACGAGCTTATGTGAGCGCAGATGAAATATAAAATTCAAGAAAACATCAGACCCTCAAAATGCACAAGCATACCCATCGCAGTGAGTGCTTATGTGCAGCAAGTAGGCTTGGCCTGCATCTTCGTTCCTAAAGCTGAAGACAGGCTTTCGATTTCTGGTGCTGCGGGCTTCTTTTCAACCACTCTTGACCTTGTCCTCTCGAAATGCGAATCACCACCGGTTTTAATTGCTTTCTTGGGCAGGAAGCTGCCAGGCCTCAATGACAACATGACGAGGGTATCCCTCAGGAGGATTTACCTTGGAGCCAAGCGTGACAGCTGAAGAAAACTAGATTATAAACGGACATGAGTTTACCGGCGCATGGATGGCGCATTGGTAAGCCAGCTGTATGTTTGACATTGGATTGTCCATTTATATCGTAAACGTGTTTCTTCCTTCAGGTCATGCCATTTGATGCACTCACAACAGTCAGACATGGTTCCTGCATCAGCTCACCCTGCAACGATTTTTCCCCCTCGCTTGATTGCAGGCTCTCTCGCACTCAAAGCTATAGGGGACATGCAGAAATATACGTGGCACAGCGAAAAAAATACGAAGATTCTTTGATTTCCAAGGGAGTATGGAGCTGGAGTCGTCATTTGATATCTTCCTGTTACGATTTAGGCTCATACATCGTGTATAGCTATGTGGGCGAACTCGGCGTCTGGACTGGGATGTTCGGTCTCGCTGTATTATCTGGCGCATTACCTGTTTCTGCAGAAGTTACGGCCGCTGCAAACCCTCTTTTAACTTATTTTCTACTTCGACACACGAGTTGAAATGAAATTGTCTGACCAGCATAATGAATTTAAAATTGTTTTTCAGGTTTTAGGCATTCCTCCTCTCGAGCACGCCGCAGAAAACAGTTTGGTAACAATAAGAATAGCAGGGGTATAAGAGGTGAGTTTCCGAGTATAGACCTTTGTCTTTTATATTGCGGCGGAAAGCCTTGCCTGCGGATGGTCCATTGGCGACGGGGCGCATACCGTTGGCGTCGGGGGTATGTACTGATATCCGTTGGCATTGAGAAGCCTGGTTCATTATAGGGTTTCTTGCTGTTTCTCGATGTATTCTCTCCCGTTGGCATTGAACATGCGGCTGCCGGTCCCGTTTTTTTCGCTCCCGTTGGCATTGGGATCTGTGGCTGGCAGACTGCCGGTTCCGAGAATCCGGTCCCGTTGGTGTGTCGAAGCACTTTCTGGTCTTCCGAAGTCGTGGTGTCAGTTAGGCAAGTGGCCGAATTAGCAACTAGCATGCCACCTTAGCCTTGCACACAAACCAAGAAGTCATTGTGCTCTTGATTACAAGTCTTGCTGGCACTTGCGAGAATTTGAATAAGTTGCTCATCCGCCAGATGGTCTATCGGTTCCAAGAGGGCGTTGATTACCAAGCGCCCATAGAGTTCAGATCCTCATCTTTGTGCTCCGCGTCCGTTGGGTATAGCTCTTTCTTCGCCGTCGGTGCTTCACAAGCGACGGTTCTGATTCCAGTCGCCTCCGTCGGATATACCGCTCTTCTATGAATTGTGATATGCAAACGATCATCGCACCATACTTGTTTCAGCCCCATGATCTGTTCTGCGCACGTGACTTTCATCCAAGATCTCCAATCGTCTCATTCACTCCCAACTAGTACTGACGAGATCTTTGTTTTATCAGAACCTTGCCAGTACTTTCTCCTAGAGAGGGTGTGAGTAGTGTGAGATGAAGGTTTTCGGGATCATGATGTCGTTCGCGACTCACGCACGTTTCTTATCTTGGCAACAATGAGCTGCACCGATTTCTAGTTCCTCGTTGCGCTTATAGGATTTCTTGGACATACTCATGAAGTTTCTCCTGGTATCTCGGTACCGGCGTTGAACGTTGATGGCTTTTCTTGGAAATAGATCATTTAGCATGTGTGGCATAAGTAGGTACTAGTACATCAGGTTAGAGACCAGTGTTGAAATTGCGTACACGTTCCAAAAATAGCCGCAAACTATGGCCTACAAACCATTAACCCTTCCTCGTACAGGCCCACCATATACAATGAGCCGGTCCTCGAATCCCTGAGTGTCGTGCAGGATGTTCCAAATACACTTCCGTCGCTCTGGAACAGTGTTTCCACTTCCCATTCTTCACTAGCGGGGACAACTTCTGATACCGACAACGGCGCACGTAAATCGTATTTCCTATCTGCTGCATGTGCGCTCTTTGCAAAATGCGTTTTGTTTGAAAGGGGAGTGAGCGAGACGGCCCAACTTGGCGCGCGCGCATCTGTTTTGTTAGCAGCAACGGCAATGAGAGATGGGAAATGTGGATGCCCTGTGGCGATGAGTGCGCCCTCCTCGTCAAACATGATGTTGTCATTGAAGAAGGGGAGGCTAACGGTCTCCCTGTATTTGAGTGCATTTGTGGTCATGTTGCGGTCGTAGAAGTAAACTTGACCAAGAGAAGTAGAAGATAGTGCGAGAGTCGTGCCGTCTGGGGAGATGGCGACGCCATTGGCGAAGGCCACACCGAGAGCGGCTATTTCGTGCGTGATTGTGCCATCAGGGTTAACTGTGACATGTGAAAGCCAGCCTAGGGGCAGTCCAGCAATACTCTCAACCAGCGGCAGGGCGGGTGCAAGGGGGAAAGGAAGTCGACGAGTCATGAGATGGTCATTGCTGACGTAGAACGACGTCTCGCTCGTTAGGGCCAAGGCATTAGGAGACACAAACCAAGGCGATGAAAGTGTGCGTTTCCAGAGTGCCTGTGTTGGGATATCTGGGGAAATGATAAAGTGCTCAATTGTTGTCTTTTCACGTGCGTGATTGACTACATAAAGAACAGATGGGGCCCCATCCTGAGAGGGTGTGACCTCCATCCCAAGTGGGTGGAAGTTATGTTCTTCCGGGTATCCATCCAACTCGATACGCTGTAGGCTATTGTCTACTGTATCAACCAGCCAAAGGTAGGCCCTTGGTTCGGGATTGCGCAGGGGACCCATGACTGTGTTCCATGCCTTGCGGTTAGGGTCGCATCCCGCTATAATGAAACGGGCAGTTACAGTCCCATCTGCATCCAGGTGGTCCCAGAAAGTCATGTCTTCGCAGTAATCAAGGGTATGAGCTGGCTCTTGAAGAATTGTGCAGTGCGTATGGACATCGCCATTGACATAGTATGATGATGGTAGTGCAGGAAGAGTGAAGATGCCATGTTTAACAAGACGACCACTCCGATAGATAAATGTTGCCTGTAAAAAATGAGACACAATCTCATTGCTTGGACTAAACACATACTAATAATACAGCAAGGACTGTCAATACTCGGGAGAGCATGACTGGCGTTTATACTAAACCGAACTTAACATGCTTCATCTGCATGCTCACCCGAACTAGCTTAACAGACTTACTTACCTATATGCAAATAGAGCACCAACGAGATACGGAGTGATGGAGAAGAGAACAAAATAGTGCTGCGGCAGCAGGCGACGTCGGACTGGTAAGCAAGAGAGTTTAACCAAAGTTCCAGCCTAGTAGGGACAACGCCAGAAACTCCCACTGAATGGCATCATATGATGTTGTATACGTATACACGTGTTTGTGTTGGATCATGTTTTTTTTTCCACTGAGGTCATCTCCTTCCGAGTCTCGGCCAGGTCAACCCAGGTAGAAATGACGCGGCGTCGATGCAGCGCTCATCCACAAATCACAACACAGGATCGGCCGCTACAGTATTGTCGCTCACAAACACAGATTCAAATTATGCCTGAGTTATCTTGCGTCGATTCATGCTGCATCCTGGGAAGGCATATTCTAGAGGATTCCCCCTCGTCTATACATTCTCAAGTTATTCGCTTTCTCATCCAGAACTCCAGTTCAGATTTCGTTTACAAGCCTTCCGCTGACCATGACCTTGACAGCATGCGATGAACTTCATCTTACCGTAAAATCTCGCATCCGACTCGGGCTCCGTAGGGACGCTCCTGTTCGCTCAGCAGCCGGCCGTAGTCCGAGCCCAATGTGAAATTTTAGTAATGGGTATTGCGCAGTCAGAAGTTAACTTACTGTGACTGTGCCGTGATCTAATCACTTTGGGAGGTAACTTTGGCCCATTGTAGGCTTGTAGTGGGCGCTTCAATTGAACTGCAGGCCATCCGCAAAAATGGAAATCAAGGGATTCGATGGCTGGTTCACAGCTGGTTCCGTCTGTCATGTCTTTATCTCACCTGCTTTTTCGCATCCTTTGGCTGACTGTTTTATTTGTATCATATATTGTAAGTCCCAGTCCGTATTGGTGCGCGTTCTGTCGGAACTTACTAGTGTCCGTTTGTAGGTGTGTGATTTATGATCCCCATTTGCACTTGCTCGAAGTGCCGGTCAAACGCATCGTTTTTCGACCAGGTGTCGAGAAAGAATGTCAAGAAATGAAACTTCCAAGTACCGTAATAATTAAAATCTACGCTGAGAGCTCACCGCATTGCTTCCCACAGCATATGGAATCCCCACTATTCTCACTATGAATTTTGACAGCGAGCATACAGCCTAACGTTGTGGCATGTCTGCATCTTCTGTTTGCCCACGTCACACGTGCAAACAAGTGTCGGTGGCAAGATAATCTGTTATCCAATGTAGATGACGGTCTGACGTGTTTCGTGCTCTGCAGACATGGCCAGATACGCAGGATTTACGGTGGCTCACATTTGTACTCCGAGTCATTGCAGCCACCACACGCTTACTAGGTCTAGGTCGTAAGTATACCCCGCGGACGCGAAACTAGTAGGTTTGCTAGGTCACTGTTTAGTATATTTCTTACAAACAATTTGATCTGGCACATGACGTTTCCATATGCATATCTTAGGTACGAAATACCAAGTCCATCACATAACGCTGCTTCTTCTGATTATCCTAGACTCATCTCCAGAATCACTCGATCAATATCGTCAAGACAAGGCGACCCTTGCTGCATTGACAGGCACCCCTTTTTTTTTTATGTCCGACTCCTGTTTATCGGGAGAAACATCCTTCTTAAGAGCGCGGTAAATGTGGGACCTAGGTGCGCCGCGGCATCTTGGAATGTTTGATGCGAGCTTATTTTCTACTACCAGATGGCGGGATTGAAGGATCTGGCCAATTGAAGAAGGAATCGATCGTCTTGTACGTGCAAATGCAAATGATGAAACTTATCAAGGAATGGTTAGTGCCCGGGGTCGGGGAGTTATCACCGGAAAATTAATATTTACGGATCGCCCATCATTAGTTCGTGTGAGAACATGGGTGTAATGGCCTCGCAGATTTCCGTATATCATCTCTTATATCGATCAGCTATAGCGATGTTATGCGTCGGCATGAGTTCTTCATGGCAAGAGACTCAAGTTGACACGCTCCCAGGCTTCAACGTGAGTGCAAGTCCTGCTATCGAGTTCAAATCACTGACGGGCCCTCATCTCAGTACATATATGGTGCAGTCGTTTTCCATGATCAGTCTTTCGACTTGAATGGTTGATCCCTTCATGTTATCTTTCCCGATAGTTGCACTCATGACGCTTTGGGTGAGCTATGCTAGTAGAAGTTACCGGGTCATCGGCTTATGTTTGATTTGAATACCAAGGTGTATGACTACATACTGTGCCTGCCCGATACGGCAAGTACAAATTTTCGAGCTTCCAAGAGTGTTCTGATTTGTAGTCGATGCAGGTCAACTTTCTCGCCAATTCTCGATGGGGACTCAGCACATTTCTGTATCTAACTTGCAGCCACTTGCCACTTGTCTTCATGTTATTGAATATGCTTGGTAAGTGTTCGGTACAGAATTTCATTTTTACCTCTCTCATATTGTGATGTTTCACGATCACTTTCAGTGGTTTTTCAGCCTGATGCCCCGCTTCATGTATGTGCAACCAAGTCGAAGAGTCGCAGATATTAGAATTCAACCCATCTCAATCATAGCTTTGCCGCTCTTATAATATCGCTAATACCTGTCAGTTTGGTACTACTTCGCCAGACATGTACTGACACCATATTCAATGCTTCATCAGATATAGGGATAATGACGATGACTTGTGCTGAGTGTAGGTCCACCAATCGTGCTATTCAGCAGACATTCTGCGTTTACACCGAATTCAGGCATCTTCGTGGTCAGGGCATATGCAGTATGGGAACGGGAGAGATGGTTCGCGGCGTTGGAGACTTTTGCAGTTGTTGTGAGACCACTATAACCAACTCCAGGTAACGAGATCTGATTCGTCTTTTTCAGGCCTATTTAGTGCCAATTACTGTCAGCATGCAACAGTTTAACTCGAGAGTCTCAGGTATGTAGATATTCGGGTTGGACTCTTCGCCTGCTTGGTTCCTTACCTCTAACATACAGAGCCATGCTGGATCCCTGGCGTTACCGGATATCTGGATACGGAGACAAGCACCAGAATATATGTAGCGTTTGGCTTGCTGGCTATGGCTGAGCTGCGTTCGTATTGAGAGCTGCTGCTAACATGAGCTGGAACTGACTGCGTGCCTTTGCATGCACATAATTTCAGAAACATTATTACTTCTGTGGTATCGCGTCAAAGGTCTTGGTGGCTGGGGCATGGACAACCGCCTTATGCGTGGTCTCATGAAAGATAATCTGCTGTACTGTAGCTGCGGCTTTGGTTGGTGCTTACAAACGATTTGATATATTTACTTGCTAAATCTTCCAGCTTTTGCTGTCAGCGTCATTGTCAGCACAGTTTTCTTTCCAGTGAGTTAACGCATACATTCAAAGTCACCTCATTAACAAGAGACGTAGTTTACAGTTGGACACATGCTTTTAGAGTTTGTCCATGCTCACTTTGGATAAAATTATTGATACATTCGACACAGGTCTGAGGTTGTTGTTCAAGCTCTCTTGGCCACGCGAATGCACAGGAACTTTTGGAGATCGGACCGTGCTTTTGGCAGTATTCCCACAGATATCTCCCTCACGACATGGATGATAGGAGCTTTAAATTTTGCGTGAGGTGTGTTCCATCCGTCAAATCATCATGATTGTGCAGCTGACACCAAAGCGATGAAGAGACAAATTTGCTTTGAAGCGTGCCTGTACAAATTTTAGATGTGACCATTGCGCAGGCTCTTATACGGGCGAAGGCCAAAAATGGATGGACAATATCTATGAAGAAGTCGAGTCGTACTGTGACATGTGGCATAGATGTTCTTGTTATATTCATGAGACTGCTTATATGACATCGAAAAACTCTCCCAAGTAATGTCACCAAGTGGAGTTGAGTCGATGGTATCGTATAAGTCGCGGTGGGTGGCAAACGGAGGGGAATCTCCATGTTTGATGAGTGTTGCTGTCCCAATGCCTCATACCAGGTCTGGTGCGGTCATGGTGCAGTGGCCAGAGACGTCCTGACTCACAGGTATGTAGTCCGCTGGTCGTAGTCCGTCCTCGAGAGATACAACTAGTACCAACTACCACCTCCCACCTTGAGAGGTTTGGCCTCAAGTTTCCCCTCCATCAGACATTGACCATCTTCACTATGAAGAATGCAATAATACACGAGCGCCAGACATGCACCCATTTGCAGAATATTACGCACCACATCTATTTCATGAGACAAATTTTCGTTATCCTTCACCACGGCCTAAGTGGATTATGTGTTGAGCCTTCAGACAAACGAGAATGTCGATAGTTTTGGGAGATGGTCTGGGTCCCCTAGAGTTGTTCCACCAATAAGGGCGTGAGAAAATGACTTGCGATGATTCTAAATCGACCGTTTCCGAGCCAGAAGCTTCTCGATGCTGAGTCCTGACTCCCTTTGCGCAGTACCATCACGCTTTGACTCAGGCAACTTGAGTGGCACATTAACATGTGTATGGATGGGCGTACCATACCCGCGTAGGATCTAGACAGGGATCACTATTCTCTAGTAGTCACGTCATAGGTCAAATCCCTAAATGGTCCACTTCGGTCAGTCCCTGCGGCTATGCAGTGTTTCGATTGTACGCTGCACCACCCACATCTCTCAATAGAGACCTTTGCGGATCAAAAGGCTCAACAATGGTTCCACAGTTTCGTTTCCTATATATTCAGCTCACCCGCGCTCATTTTTGTCTGTCAGAGCTTTACTTTCTCCAAATCACTGACTCCCTATTTTTGCTCGCATCATAGACTTGCATTGGTGCGCACTTTCACTCTTAAGACTGGTGCCAATCTAACCTATGACCTTCATAGCATCATGTGTAAATTTGTAGTACCCATTCGTACATGCTCAAAGTGCCACCAAAACGAACCGCTTTTCGACGAGAAGGAAAGGCGACTGTCGCATATCACTGAAAAGAATGAGGT
>NW_024539636.1:0-129988 GCF_016647785.1 Suillus fuscotomentosus
CAACACCCTCGGCCCACCGGTCTAATTAATATGCGTCTGGGCCCACCCGTATAATACAATATTGTATAATACCCTCGGCCCACCCATCTAATTTAATATATGTCTGGGCCCACCCATGAATGTGATAACAAGTACCTACCCATCTATCTCATACACATCTACCTTAATACACTCATCTGCATAATATCCAACTACCTCGGCCCACCCATCTACCTAATATTCATGTACATCGGCCCACTCATCTACTCTATATATCCCCTGCATGGGCCCACCCGCCTCCATCAGGAATAATTTGCCTCCCGGCCCATCCGTCATAGTCGAGGATATTTTGATCATGGGCCCATGGTCCGCTGGCCCGTATTATACGGGATATTATGCACGTCCGTTCCCTCGTATTATACGGAAATAGGTCACTGTAATATGTGCTTTCGCCAGGTCAATATGGAGCTGTTCTGTGTACTCTGTGTTATAATTGTCAGTTGAGCCGAACTGCATGATCATCCGAGGATAGTGACAAGCAGCATGCAACTTCGGTAGGTTAAAATTGGTTCGAATCCCAAGATCGACAAAAATGAGCTTGTTCTCATGAAAAAGGTCTAGCGCCTCGTCCAGTAATTGAAGGGTCTCAGTGCCATGGCAAGGGTATTGCGCAAGGTACACGAAGTCAAGTAGCCCCCGCACAGCTCGTAGAAGGCGACCTGAATTGAGATTGTTGGGCAGACGAATGTCAATTATGATGCCGAGGAGGAAGCGGCATATCTGTGCATGTTCGGTGCCGCTTACACACGATAAGGTGGTGATACCTTTAGTGAATAATCGAATGTGATGGTTGGGAGGAAGCCATCGACAATGAGCATTGATTTCCGTGGCTCCACAAGCGGCCTCTAACCATGCCAAAAGGTGTTTCACCAAGCCCTGATATAGCTGATGCAACACATCAGGCGTGACACTCTGAAAAATGTTCACAAACGGGAGTTTCTCCCAGAAAGGATGTATCACAGGTTTGATTCCTACTGCGGCACATGCGCGAACAAAGGCAAGATTTCCTTGATCAAGTGCCGCGAGTGCATCCAGCACCTCACCTATTTTTCGAAGGTGAAGTTGTACTGTATTGCTTTCCGTGTCATCCTTCTCAACATCACATTTCGGGCAGTCGCTGAACTTGATTCCTGTCGCGAGAAGTTGCTCTGGATAATCACCGACAAAACTCGCAAATAAAGGGTGGCAGCGGCAAAGAGCACCATCTCCAGTGCACATATTGATGCCCTCTAATCCAGCATGTTCCAAAGGAGCAAGCACATGACTCAGGCAAGCGTGATATAGGTTGGCGATAGACTGACGGCATGAAGCCTTGTTGGCGATGTGTTCAAGACGAGTAGTTGGTAGATAGGCCAGAAGAATGTGAGCACCATGCGAAGGTTTGCGACGAATTTCCTTCGGGATATTACCAATGGTGAGATACACCAGGTATGCAGACTTGTTGCGAAACATAGTGACTTGCATTTTGTCTGTCGAGATGATAATCGGAATGATGGTCCCACCCAGACAATGCTGATCAAGTTTTTTTCTGAGGCATTGTAAGTTACGAAGTCCAATTGATGTCACATTAAGAGTTCTTACCTGCATGTTCCACCACCACTTTCCGGTATGCATGTCATGAAACAGATGGACAGTCTGATCTTTGTCAGTGTAATGGCGCTCTGGTGCAAACGTAAGGTATCTTGCGAAGTTGGGATCACCGTACAGTGACTTTATGCATTCAATGATGTCGCAGTAATACACATCAAATGATTCTCCTGCGATGACAACCTGCTCCTGTTGGAACTTGGGGCGTCCAGTTGGAAGTTCATGGTCGATAATCTTGTTCAGTTCATTGGTGTTCTTGAATGACAACCCTAAATGTTCACTAACCTAGTAATATTAGCTATTAATGAGTAGTACTCATGAAGCGAAAGAAACTTACTCCATCAATGGAGAGCAGGTCCGTAAATGCTGTAGACGTTGCTCCGCAAACTTTCACCCATCTTGCAACCTCCCATTTGATCTGAGAATTAAAAGGATGGTATGGATTATCATCGTTGGCGAGATGTGCCCCATATGCCATGTTGGCACCATGGTCAACGGAACTGTGCGACATACTTCGGCCAGCGCGTGGATCAGGATAAGGCACCCTAACAAAACCAGACTGGCCTTGTACACGAGCCTCAACGTCGTGACGAGCATCCTGTTGAATATCCTCCAACTTGTCATCTGTGAAGGCAAACACATCATCCTCCGGGTCATAGTCTTCATCAGCCTGAGGTTGCAATGGTGCAGCCTCCCATTCAGGTTCGAAGAGCAGATGGTCATCAAGATCATCCTCGAAATCACTATCACCTGCGTGCTCAAACTTGTCCTCATTGCCAATTCTGGTGTAGTCTCCCTCATCCATGGCAAGCTCAGCTTTGTTGTTTGTTCTTGATCATGACTGGCTGTAAAGTGTGCGACAATGTGGGTCGCAACTCTTTGCGATATGCTGGCTGAGACCAGTCACAGTGAGATCATCACAGCCACAAGCTGAACACGTGCGGTAACCTGGATCATTCATACTTATGAAGCTGAAGTGATACAAGTGGGGGATGAATATGAATATGATGAGCGGCTACTAAAGACTAACCAAGGGTACCGATACGAGTGGGGGATTTGGCCAGGAGGGATGACGAAGCTGAAACAAGGGTGTGGTAAGTAATGGCCCGAACAAATACTAAGTTCAAGGACTAACCCACCTTAGTAAAATTACGGTATATGTGAATATGAATATGACGAGCAGCTACTAGAAACTGACCGACAGTGCAGGATGATAGCCCATTCGCGAATGAGGAACACTCTACTCTGGGTATTCCGAAATGGGGAAGGGTGGGTAGGTATTATGGGACCATGTACAGCAGCCATAGCGAGCAAAATGGGCTGGATGATGGTGTCACAAAGAGATGGTCCAATTTGCCGTCATTGGTGGCTGGATCAACCTAGCAGATATTAGCACTGCAGGGTAGTCAGTACCCGATCAACCATATGAATATGATGAGCGGCTACTAAAAACTGACCGACGGTGCAGGATGATAGCCCATTCACGAATGAGGAACACTCTGGGTATTCCGAAATGGGGAAGGGTGGGTAGGTATTATGGGACCATGTACTGGGTATTCTGAAATGGGGAAGGGTGGGTAGGTATTATGGAACCATGTACAGCAGCCATAGCGAGCAATGATGGTGTCATGAAGAGATGGTCCAATTTGCCGTCATTTGCAGGGTAGTCAGTGCCCGATCAACCTAGTAAATATTAGCACTGCAGCCAGCAAAGTGAGGGAAAACATACTAAGTTGTGCTTTGATGGTGGTGGTACTGGTACAGGCTCATGTTTTGGGATAGCTGGGGATGACGATGAGAATCCGAGTCATGGGATACCTGGGGACGACGATGCTGATGGGGCAGTGTTCTGAAAGTCAGGGACAGCCTACAGCACCGCTGATACAGTGCTGGTGAGATACAGTGCTGGCGAAAATACAGTTTAGCACCCTTCACTGCTGCTACATAATTGCCCTGTTACATTGTGTTAGTAAAATTTTCAGTCCCATTCCCTTCCATTTGACCATCACTCACACTCATTTTTAGAAAAAATCTGCACGGGTCCCTCAATGCTCCTTTATTCTTTTGAGTCTCAAAAACAAAGAAATAATAATAAATGACTTTACCTCAGCAGGATCAAGGTAAGTGAGTATAAGCAACTCGGCAAGTGACTGACTGTGAGGCTTGACAGAAGCGCGTGGTGCCAAGAAAAAAGCTATTGAAAACACAGGTGAGCAACCGAAAACACCATCAATAAATCAAGCTGACCTGAGATTCAGTTTGGAAGCAAGACAAACCAAGACGCAAGAATGCTACAGCGACATCAGGCCAAGACCGTCCTGCCCCCAAAAAGAGAACTGGCGCGTCACCGGCGCCTACTCCAAGTCGGAACTCCAGCTCAAATGGCAAGTCAAACAGGACTGTGGCATCAAGAAAGCCGTCGACACTGAGTCCGTTGATACACTTAAAACTTGGTTATGGTACTTACATTGGGCACTGACAGAGCGTCATTGCGACATGGTGGAGAGCGACACAGATGATGACTTGCTGGAAGCTCCACTGATGGTTGAAGGTCAGCCTAGGTCACCATGACAAATAAGGAAGTTCGAGTCTCACATAATCATCATGTGCAGCGCAATATCGATGACCAGCAAAACTCTGCTGAACTTACGCTATGCAAGATGTGGCATTGCCTAAAGATGAAGATGAGCAGAGTGCTGACTCTGATGCGAGTCTGCCCAGGGACAAACCGAGTCAGGATGGCTTACTAACCGATTCAGATGGTAACAAGAGCAGTGCCACTGACAGTGAGGATGAAGATTTGGCTGTGATGAGGCTTTCAGATGAGGTTAGCTTTGCTATATCATATGCTTGTGAACTCATGTTTGAAACTTTGAAGGTCGTGTCGGTCATCACCAACAAGCAGCAGGTAGTATCAAAATCACGTGGCACTTCAAAAGCCGAGTTGGCCCGAGATCGCAAACAAGCGGTAGAGACTCCTACCTGGGCCAATTTGGATGTCGAATGTGCAGTTTCAGAGTCCATTGAAGATCCCTCGACTGGTGGTGACTCATCAGAATTTCAACTTTCTGACAATGAAGGCACTGCACTGACTCGGAAACTTACTTCTGACACGAAGCCTCGGAGTATCGCCTCACTCATTAAAACAGAAAGTGGAAAGGTGAAATTACTTGATCAGAACTTAGAGACTCGCAAAGTTCTTCAGTCCGCAATTGTGGAAGTCAAGTGCCACCTTTATTTCGCCAACAGCTATCCTGAACTGGTCGACAAGAACCAAGTCGCACTGCAAGCATTGATAGTAGTCGCCAAAAAACGTGGTGCGCATTCAATCAAAGAACGTCTTCAATCGGACAAATGGTATGCGTCACAACTCGGTAGCTTGGTGAGTTCAACTCACACCTTTTCATATCAGTCTCTAACCATATACGAGGTGGATGCTCGTGTTCCAATATTGTGCCATGAGTTGAAGGAAGACGCATGTGTGCATGCCGATGGTTACTTTCGCCTTGGACACACCAATACTGGGAAAGCTGCAGTGAGAAGGCTATTGGATAAGTTTGTATATATATACGCCTTGAAGTTTGATGTGAGATCTCTCCCCTTGCCTGTACTACTGACATTGTTGAAATTATACAGATCAATAATGAGGCCTCACCCATTGGAAAGAAGCCCTACCAGGGTGAACTCTTAATTTTCCTAATATATCGGCAGCTCTTTCATAGCTCGAAATCCATTGCCATCAAATTTGTGGAACACTTCATCGAAATCGCCAACAACAAAGGCCAGCGCCCCGAAGTCCCTATCCCTTTGCTGGCATTGGTTGCAACTGCGGTAATGTGCTTGTCGTCATTGTATGGATGTGCTGTTTAACCTCATTGCAAAGGTGTATGCAGCCCTTCTGTGGAAGTCGCAAGGTTCATCATCAAAATTCAACTTTACAGGAAATTTATTCAGCGAGACATACAACTATCATGTCAGGTTCCTGGAAAAACTGAAGAAGGACGCACCTGCGAAATTCCACTGTATGATGGCTGACATCTATGAGGCTGCACAGTGAGTTCCACTTAGGTAGTATTGCCTCGATGCTCACTCTGCTTGCAGGAAGTTGCGATACAGCGGTGCCGCTGCCGGTGGCCATGCTGCTGAGCTCGAAGCATTCGAGTTACTTGACCTCAACAATATGGAAGAAGAATGAATCGTCCCCTGCTCGTTTTCATAGTGTACAATACAGAATCATGAAGCTGATACATAGTCTCCCAGTTGGTCATAGTGCATGCTGTTATTTAAATTAGCGTACTGCCCATATACCCATTTTTAATCAAATTTAATTTTGTTCTTGTATCTTATTCTGTCTGATTTGGTTGGAATTCTCATCTAAGATCAAAAAATCAATTCTAAAAGTCATGCTAATGTGTTTGAATTACTGAAAATAGTTGCCAATTCTTGTGTTTTTATTAGGGGGTAAAAAAACCGAGCTAAGCTAGCTAAAACTCGAATTTGTAAAATTTAGATATAATGACCCAGGATTAGTTCGGATTAGTTCTAATGTTACATCTTTAAGTAAATTTGTCTGGGGAGGGTTTTCCTGATGATGCTCATTTGCCCTGGTTCTTATCAAAGTTTTAATCTAAACACATGGGTCAAAATTGCAGCCTAAGGAAAGTTGCCGTGTTTGAGTGAGTGGCACTGTACAGCGGGGGCAGAAGAGCTACACATCCATCACCTGTTCCCCTCGATTCCTGTCCGCCACACGTTACTACAGTAACGTGCATTCATGTACTGGAAAGGTACGAATGAACTCAATTAGATGATCAAGTCAGTGGCGATGGTGACCTCGTGGGCATCTTCGGTCAGCAGCTCGACACCACCATCCTACCGTCGCCTTTCTATTCGCGGTTTTATGAGATGTGGAGGGCAACAGACTATGTCGACGATGACAATGAATTGGACAAGGAGCACAGTATGAAGAAAGTGGGGGGCCCTGCATGAGTTTCATTTCAAGTTCTCTTCTCTCTGATGTACCTGTCCTGACGTTCTATGAGTTTCATCCCATCAGCTAATAGTGTCGCATCCGAAAGCGGACTACGAACCCATGCCATTTCTTGACGGAAAGGAACACGTCCCTAGATCTTTCAGGTGAAAGAAATATCTTTTGCATCATCTAAAGATCTGACCGCTACAACAACTGTTTGTAGTCGTAAAACGTTGAACGGCGCATATGTCCACTGATCAGTCGGGGCAAAAGCGGCGACCATCCATGGCTTCCTCAGGCTGTTCATCAATGGTTTAAATGCTTCAGCCACAAGATTGATGGTGCTCGTACAAGCTCTGCTTGTCATTTAACGTTCAACGTTCAATGATGACGATCAACCTTTCTGTACGACGATTGGATACTGAATGGGCACATGATGATGGAGTCCGGCGACCATTCCCTATAGGAATGACACCAGATTCTTATGACCGTGATCGTGACATCAACACACCCCCGAAAAATTGTTATTCGGCGCGCCGACCTAACCTTCGAGAAGAAGGCACTGCGCGTTCTATGATAGAATGATGCATTATGAAAATCATGCAAACGTCATACAACCAACATGTGACAACAAGCAACGTTGATCATGTCGTAAACGTATGTTGGAGGCTCTGTGAGATACGGGAATCGAAACTACCGGAATGCCTTAGAACGGGCTGTATCACTGGTTTGGGGCCGCTGATATCGATACGACCTTCACAAGTCAGAACAAACTTTCAGAAAGCACAGCAACAGCAACTGCTGGCCATGGGGCAGGTTCTGGATTAATCGCGATGATGTAAAACGGAGTGGCTAGCATTCGACCAACACACAGATGCATCATGATAGCGAAGTATCATCGACAATAATGAGCTCATGTGGGTCTGATAAGTAACCACATCCTTGTGTAGAGAAGACTTCTTTTCACGCAATGGACTCGAAGAACGCCGGAAGAATGGATGCGTCAGTCAGCAGACCCTTGTAAATGAGAAATGCGAAGCAAGGTGCTGAGAAACCCAGTGCCCTGCATGAAACTCGTGTGGAGATCAGGCTGGACGAAGTGGGCTATGCTCCGAAAGCACTGCTAAATGTGTGAACGAGAAGATCCGGTAGGTCTGAGGTCAGGTTGGTGATGAATGAATGATGGCATGCGGCCGGGTACGCTTAATTCAAGTTGTTGGGGTGGCCGTGGAGAACGTGTGATCACTGTGATGCGTATCATCGAAGATGCCGGACTAGCGGGACCAACGGAAGGGTCTCCAAGGACCGTTTTAGAGGTCTGTAGTGGACCTTCGGAAGCATTTCGGCGGCATTGCACAGCGCCTTTGGTAAAGTTATAACCACACTCAACGAACGTTTTGTTCACTCATCCAACACAGTCACAGTTCCGACAACATCCACAGTATAATGTCCACCCATCCTTCTCCAGACCCATTTCAACGTAGGTTTTTATCTTTTGTTCTTACCTTTAAAAACCTGACGTTCGTTGGTAGCCATGACTATGTCGCCATCTTCTAGTGTGCAACATTCGCCCCCTGTTGATCTCAGACGTATGACGTCCAACTCGACGCTGCTTACTCCCCAGAAAGATTCAATTAGGGAACATAGACTCTCAACTCATACTTCTCAGCACTTGAATACAACAAGGATGGGCTCTCGCTCACCTTCTTCAATTCCTTCATCGCCGACATCTGCGTAAGCCACTCCACTTTCATCAAATACTCACCTATATTTATCGCAACTACAGTCATTCATCGTCATCCGCAATTTTTGAGCGTGATATTGAGCCCATGCACCCTCCTTCCCCCCCTTCTCACCCTAATCCCCATCGCATTGCGCGTGCAAAAGGCACTGAACAACTCGAGCACAGTGTACCTTCTGTGCTCGATAGTGCTGCTTCAATTCTTGCAGCCTCCTCTCCCATGGAGGAAGATCACATTTCTGTCGTCAGTCCTTCGCGAGATCGTGATCGCCTCACTACCAGCGGTTTCGCTAGCCCAATCGGTAGCTTGAGAAGCAGAAGCCCAAGTCCATCAGGAAGGACGAGCTTGTTGCTGAGCATCCCATCTCAGCAGGGGCCCATTACTCCCCTTAATATTACGCCGGGTGTGGGAGCGGGCAGTCCGCAGCGGTTGAGCATCCAGACGAGCCCACTCGCTTTCCCCTCAAAACAGGGTACAAGTGGCAAGGCGTCTGCCGCACCTTCTATCAGCACGCCTGCATCTGTATATTACTCCACGCTCTCATCAGTTGAACCATCACCCACGACCACAACTGCGGAGCATCCTTCCTCTGCACTCCCCCCTATCGCCATATCAACACTCTCGCCTTCATCAACGTACACATCTTCACCTTACATACGTCCCATCACCATCTCCCACCCTCCGTCTCCAACGCACGGACCCACTAAGCGTCTCTCGTTCATGAGTTACGCCGATCTGCTCGCATCAACACCGGCATCAATGGTTCCGTTGTCATCATTCACTACCTGCGCAACTCCTGAACCGCCACCTCATATTCCTGGTGTGGAAGGTTACGCCCTCAACCAACATGATGCTGCGAGTCTTAGTGGTCGTGAGCGTGACAGCATCGCCATGCTCGATGATATCGGTGGTGAATGGCAGCGCGAGGGTCTTGGACGAGGCCTCGAAGAGAGATTAGAGGCCTTGATGATCGTCCCTAGTAAAGCATAAATCTAAATCTCGAGGCGCGGAAGTCAAACAGTCCCGCGTTTTTGACTCGAGCCCGACATGAAACTAATGATATCTTACGATTTCACGCTGTACTAATCTGTCGTTCGTTCTATGCATATCTTTCGCTATTCCTATTCTTATTCCCGCCCTCGATACCGGCTACCTACTACTTGTTTTCCACGACATCAAGTCAACAAAAATATCTATGTATGATCGTCTTATTTTGTTACTTATGATATGATCGATTTTTTCGCGTTTAGGTACTAGGGGATACTTTACTCTTGTGAAGATTTCCCTTGAAGTTGATGTTTAGTTTCGGGTATTCGTATACTAATACGATACAATAGTTGAGATAGTTGTTGTCAATTTTAGTGTGGTTTAGATGGCATGCCTTTGATCAAGCCAAGCAAGCATAATATTATGCACAAGGACACGCCTTTGGTCGTCTCGTCTTGAGAGAATATGTGGTGGGAAAAGGAAGACAATGGTTGGTCGCTGCCATGAGAGTGTTCTCCATTGAATGCGATCCATCAAAGCCACGAACTGGGAGTCATCGATGCTGCGGCCGCTGCGGATTGGCTGGAGATGCGAATATTTGGTCATGACTTCACTCATGGGTGTCGGCCGCCAGAGTGCTGTTTCTAGATCTCATGCTCCGAGGACTCCCGCAGAAAATCTCCCTCAGCAACACAGCAATCGAGCAAGCGCAGCGTCCGCACCGCATGACGTCGTGGATTGGCAATAGCCACCGAGCCCACTTTACAGCTATTTTCATATCGAGACAAGAATCTCGAAAATACACTGCTTTCGTTTATTATTGGAGCGAGGCGATCCATTGTGCTAGTAGCTACTAAATTTTGTAAGTCGTACGTTGATTGTGGGGCTGAGCAGGGCGGTGTAAATGTAGTGACGAGACCAGGGAAGTAGATCCCCATTGCCCAACTCAGCAGTCTATCCAAGTAAGCAAGTGGATAGTCAACGCAAGCCTAAGGTTTGAACTTACCAGTCGAACAATAATCGCGGTTTGGTGGTTTACTTGCACTCCGACTCGGGACACGCGCACGTCCATCCCGAGCGAATGTCCAATTCCGTAAGGGAAAAAGGCTGCGCAGATTCCAACGCGCAGAATGCTGCCATTTGAGCCTTTGAAGAGTCTGAGGTCGAGGAGACCTTCCACAAGAATCTGATCACAGAGCAGCTGGATGATGTCTCAGTGGACAACAAGTTTGAGAGTGTTCACCGATTTCTATCCATGAGTGTTACATGACGGCGCAAAAGATGTACATAAAGCTCACATGCTGCATTTCCAACACAACAGAGTATGTTCGCTGGCCTCTGTCAGAAAAGTTGCCATCGTTGCCAACAGGCATCGTGCGCGTAACTTGAAAAGTTTAGACCTGCCTGGAATTTAGTCGCTGCAACAGTGTCCGCAGAGTTTGTATAATGCATGTGAAGGTTGAGTGACCTGCAGAGACCCGAAGATAAGCTATTATGTTACCCGCTCTACCTGTCAAATTTGAGTTCTCAAGGAGCGTCAGTCGAACGCTGAGCGCTCATAGCGGCAGGCAATGACGTTCACAACACCCCAGTTGATCTGGATGATTTTAATTCCCTATCATATCTCGCTGGGATAGAATTATTGTTGTCTTGATTAAATCATGGAACGATCGACTGGGGAGGGTAAAAGTACAATAGCAGAAGATCACAAAATATGTTCCGCATCAGTCCTGAGCGATTCTGAACTCCATGAGCATCGTCTCTACAAGATCATAGGTTTGGGTGAGCACTAGACCTGCACTGGCCCTGCAAATTATAACAAATCAAACATCGTCAATGTATTCAGGCATGGAAAGAACTTGCCCAATGGCCTTGTATTCCTTCAAGGTTCGCTCCTTGCCATTGAAAAGAAACCACATGATCATGTCCATTTTGTGTGTTAGGTGACTACCGAAGTTCAGTAACGTAGGTTCGGGCGCCTTATGATCCTGAATGTATGATCAGACTTTAACCAGCAAGCTGAACTCTAAACTTACCTTGCTGGACTCGTTAGCCTCTACATCAGGCTCTTCGAATGCGCGCGAGAGTACGCACTCATCTATCACACGATATTAATTCTGGAGTAAACCTCACTTCAAAATGCAGCGGACTCACGAATCAACACTCGGCTGTTTGGTCCCATTGCTTTGCGAACATTACGGAGAATCACCCTTGACTCCTCGTCCGGCCAGTTATGAATGATGCTCCTTAACTTCATCAATTATTGAGCAGTCTATGCTGAATGGGAACAAACTTAGCACGTACGTAGTAAACATCCTTTCCGACGACAGGTAACTCCTCCAGGAAATTCAGTGGCACGAACTCTATACGCCCATCGAGCAGCACCTCAGGAGCGTTCTTCTCCCATGTCTGATCAAATATAAATTTAACTTGTCTGCTGTGGATGTCCGGACTCACATTTATTGCCAGCTTTAGAGTTTCTGGGAGCTCCTGATTGGTTATTCTGAGACGAGGGAACATTTTCGCCAGAGGAATGGACATTGCTCCGATTCCAGATCCAACATCCACCACAGAGGATACATTGTCCCAAGGGTAATCTTATGGCCCGCTTCAGTCATGCCGACGGTTAAAAAACGGTGGTCACTCACAATGCAGCACCGTAGAAAAGCTCAGGATCTCAGAATAGCCCATCATGCTTTTTTGAAACACCTGTGTATGAGATTCTATGAGCCTCCAATCAGTTATGAGCGGATAGATCTGCACGTACATCGCGTGCCTCATCCTGTACAATATGGTAAGGTAAGGCATGAAAGGCCAGTACGATGACTCAAACTCACGTCCATCACCCAGAAGCTGTCCTTTTTACTTTCATTTCTGAGAGTAAATATCCGAGGGGCTTTGTCGACCTTGTCCGACCTTGCAAATTCTTGGTCGACCATAGTCTCATAGAGAACCGCACCATATTGTGGGAGTTCTCGCTGAATTTTTATATAACACCCGACGTTGTTTGTTGCCTTGAGCATGAGGGAGAGTCGTGTGTTTGCGAATATGTCTTGCTTAACTGCGGAACACGAAAGGCCTCAGAGAGAATTGTCAACGGACAGTATGATGCAAATTACCTTCCTTGAAGCAACCCCTGAGGGTCAAAACGCGCAACACACGTGCGATCTTGGTCTTATCTAGGTTGACTGCGTCAGCCAACACATCCAGGCTAAGACCTTCCGGGTGTTTGTCCAAGACGTCTGCAATACGTGATTGTATAACGACGTCTATGCATGCCGAATTGTGATTATTAACAAGCTAGGATGGTCAGTAAAAGGCATACAGGGCGATCTATAAATCGGCACGTACATTATATACCGTGTTTTGGGGGGGAGCCAGTATTGTGTTCAATTGCTCGCATGCACCTTCGAGCAGCCTGATTGCCTTTCTGAGGGCAAGTGTATCTGTCGCAAAGTCGAGGGGGTGGAAGGTGCCTGCATCGACACTAGGGACTCCATGTTCAGTGTTCTTGTATTCTGCCATTGCTTTGCGTGCGGAGGAGTTGATGATGTCCAAGAGGGCTTCAACCTTGAGTTCATTTGGCTCCGTCATATTTGGGAGTGTGCGTGATTCCTTATTAGCCGTTCAGGCCTCAGGTTTTATATTCCTCGGCCATATATCATCTAGCTGTTTTGCCACGGCGAAGACATTCAACAATGGACATGTGGAAGCGAAGCTAAACCTAGTCTGAGATCTGACCACCCACAAACCCTGACTCGCTTCCAACTCGGATGATACTGGTTGCTACTCGTGTAACGGTATCAGACGCTAAGAGCCGGCACATCTAACCCTGAATGTCATCCGAGCAAGTAGATAAGCCAAAGGTTAACGTTCAGGTACTATCGGCTACCACAACTTCGGACTTCGGACAGTCACATCCGCCGAAGACAAGCTCCGCTCGGCATCCATGGCCAGCACAGGCAGCGTTTCCAAACACTGGTTGGTTGTCGTAACCGATAGTTGAGGTTAGTTAGTGATACGGTAGCGAGCAGTTCGCCCGTCTTTCCATCCTAGATATCCTCCTGTCCCAATTTGTGATCGGGACCAACCTCCCAGTCGGTTCACCCCTCCAGCATGAAGTTCATTGAAACTATGCAGCCCTTTCCGCTGATGGAAAAGTGCTGGTCACTGGTTGCCGGGACAAAAACGCATATGTATGGGACATTCACGCCATCCTCATAGACGCTAGCCTTGAGGACCTACTATTCATTCCTCATGTGAGTCCAGGTCCCTCGTGCTTCTCGAACCACACTAATCTTTCACTTGCAGGTCCCAACTCAAAAGTCGTTAAAGGACGTACGTGCCACATTTCTTTACCCTGTTCAACCATTTTAAGATCGAATTCTAGACTGATGCTACCAGACGTCCACCCGTCGAATACCACCAGGTTTTTTCGACGACACCCAAGTGAGTCCTCTACCTTTTTGACCAGCTCTTTTTCTGATCTCTATCAGTCCTCCACAGCACGTGGTATCCATATCCTCTTTTCTGCGCACAATTCTCGCATTCATAACCCATCCTCCTTCTGCCATTCCACGTGCCATTCTCGAACACCTTTCGTCGTTCTTCCACCACTCTCATTCCGATGTCGATGGAGCAACTGAACTTCAGCAACACCCAAGGCGCTCCATCTTTTCTCGTGGACTTCGTATCGTCGAAGTTGCTGCAGTACAGGACAGAAAGGTATTTCTTTCTCCTCGTCCATTTCCTATTGCCCTGGTTCAACTATTTCTGTCTAGGCATTGTATGTTGCTCCACGGCCGCGGCCGCAGCAGCAAAGGCAGTTGCATGCCCAAGGCTCGTCGTCGCAATCTCAGCCTACTACCACACCTGCTCAAGGTACCAGGACTGCCGCACCAGGTGCAGCAACTGCGCAGTCACCGCCCATCCCATTATGGGCTCGTTTTGTTTTGTCTATCTGTTGCGCATCTCCCCGCACGTCAATGGTCATTGATACAGGAGCAGCACATGTACAATCATCTTACTCTTCACGTCTTCCGCTCTTCCAACAATCTTGTTTCCTTATCGGGACATTAGTCTAATCATGCTAACAGTCGCGACAAAAATGTCATACCTGTGTCCAAGCTTAGAGTCCTGACGTGCGACAGGTATGCATAGCAGCAGCACCTGAATACAAAATGAAGGATGGCGCTGCCACCTTTTGGGTGACCCTGTCGTTGCAAAACCATTTCCTCGGACTTGTTCTTCGCAACGATGTTTCATGTTTGAAAGGCATGAGTATCTTGTTCCAACATTTTTGTCAGTGGTAGAGAGCTAGCCACGGTTCCATTGAAGAGTCGTTTCGTTCTCTTTTTTTTGCCGTGCAACTCCCACACACATCAACGTCATAAACATAGACACAGAACTAGTTTCTGATTCTTCTGTACTCTTATCTCTTTCTTCATATCATTTCGCAACTACGTATATTAACATTGTTTCCTTGTCGTAAGACTCGAGTAATGCATCGAACTCGACACCAACCGTTGCGAGAAAAGCATTGTAAGATCAATTAGAAGGATGAAAGCCTGGAACTTAGCACAGATGATGGTTTGTTTTCGTACACAATCCATTCTCCGTCTAGATCTTCGTTTCGCAACTCAATCTCGTCACCTACTAGGAGAAATTAGAATATTCAACGCGATGAAGATCTTTCCGACCGAGACCCAGGGAAATTGGATAATGAACACCTGGCCACAGACCAGTTTACTACGCTCGGCGTATCGTCTGGAGAGTCAGGCAGCTCGAGGAGAGAACGATTCTACGAACGAACGAACAATTATGAATGTTCACCGAGTACGCCTTGTCCCCGAGAACTGAATCAATTTATCTTCCATAATGATCAGCAGATCGCGGAGCGAGACTGTCTTGTCGTCATATGTGAGATATATCTCCAGGTCTTTATCATACCACCGTGGACGGTCTGTTTCGATGACTGAGAATGTGGTGTAATGCAATTGTAGCCTGCGATGCGCAACGGGAACAGCGGCATTTTGCCACAAATTTTTGGTGGGTAGGATGCCAAAGACGCCAGACGGTGGATAGGCAATGTTTTCTTGCAACGTGGTGACACGGGTCCCGGTCAATCTCCAGTTGGGGGGCTTGTCAGCAATGTCTCCAGTTCAGTCAGGGTGTTTAAGTAGCCCGTATGTCATCGAAGACTCAGACAAATGAACTCTCGAAGGCCGTGTGGCAGCATGACTTCGCTTTGCTGTTGAACGTTGAGAATCCGTAGATGCTTCTGATGCGGCACAGGTTCTTACTGGAAAACGCCATGACTTGGAAAGATTTGGCTCAAATTTGGACACCAAGGTGGCGCACATTTGCACTTGAGCTATTGATAAACCAATGTGTACGGTGCACTAGTTCACGCATTATTATGTGCTTTTGCTGAAAACTCGTTCAATAACAGTGCTACGGCATGGTCAACGTGGTAAGGGTACCCAAAGCGCTAAGATTGGATACTACTATCTCTTGGTAGTGACAGAAGAACAGACTCAGTTAGTCGTTTGGAAATGCTTATGAACGTCTCACTGCCTAGATGAACCACGATATGAACATGATAACAACCACACACCCACCAATATTCGTCGTAAGCTTTAGCACGTTGTACAGAAGTTCGATTGTGAAGCGGATCATCCTGGTGAAGGGCACATTAATCAATTGCCCCCAGCAGCCACATAAGCATTGCATATGGGAAACTGTGAACGATGGCAAGGGTTTTCACTCCAAAAAACGTGCCTAAGCAGATTGGTTAGCGTGGCAGAAATGGACGCAAGGGCAACAACTTGCCGCTTTGTTGGCTGATTCAAAACCGTATATCTGATTCTGACGCGCCAGAAGGATCGATCGAGGCGGTCAAGGAGCTGGTGATGATGATAATCGAGAGGCAGGAAGCAATGATTCCAATCGACCGTGACTGGCCAATGTTCATGTTCGACACTGAGGAAGCTGACGTTTACGGCTAACATGACGGTTGACTGGGAATGGGAGTCGAATTGTGTTCAAGGGATAACTAATAATATGCTATGAAACGCATATAAAGTGAACGCGATAAAGAGTCGAATGGCTGTGAAACAGGATATCAGAGAAAAGGGAGAGGCAGGTGAGTGCAAAGAATGTAGATCCAGGAGTGATCGATGGCTACTAGAACACCGGCCAGTGCCCTTGCGGAATCTCTAGCACCGAATCCTCAAGCATCGACATCTTCCTGAAGTCTTTCGCCACTCTCGGTGCGAAGAATGTAGAAGCATAAGTTTGAAAAATGGTGATAGAATGGTGAACCCAGAATCGCTACCAAATGACAAGTGGCAAGGAAAGCGAATGTTATGCTCAGATAAATTTGAACAGTTTCGGAGTGAGATGCGAATCCCGTGAGCACGATGGCTGATGAGGAACTGTGTAAGTCGCGATCACGTATTACGAGGTGAACTGCGCACATATGAGCAGAAGTACCACTGATATGGTAAAGATGATGATTGGCACTGCCAAACCCAGGAGGTGCCAGAATATTCTCCAGCGCCTCTCGATTATGATCTGTGGTGAGAGGTCAACTCTGACCTGCCACCCCGACAACGAACGACACGTACTTTTGCAGCACTACGTTGTTGAAAAATGATTCCGGAGGCAGATACCTTTAACTGGAACAATAGCCCAAACAACGAGAAGATAAGCGACTCCGCCAAACAGGCGTAAGATGAATTAGATATATAGTTGACATCTTTCGCAAGTGGCGGATTTGAGGAGATAAAGACCGCCGCAGTGGCAAGCACGAGTCCTTGCTGCGCAAGAACACATCAATACGATCAATTTGAATGAATGACTCCCATCATCGACTTACCACTGTGCTCACTTGATTGAGCTGGGTCAGATATCGACTATGCAGCTCTTCCCAGGAGTTTCCTTCTTTCAAGAGGTCGTGTAACCAGTGCAGATCGCTGCGCCAGGTGAATATGAAGCAGCATATTTGGAAGATATGCCGAGAAATAAAGGGTTTTGGAGCATTCCATTTGGGTGGAAATTCGTCGAAAAAATCATCTGGGGGAGTGTTCAGTTGTGATAACTGCGAGTACCCACTGGCAACTCGATTACTCTGATTTGGGCTGGGCATAAGTAGCGGTAAGGTGGCAGACGACATACCTGAGAGGAACACTTATGAGGTTATATAGGCAATGAAAAGGGTTTATGCATGCCTGTAAGCACAGGGAAGTATGTAATTGATACGTACCGGGGTTTAAGCAAGGCTATGTAGCACTGGACGTTACATAAAGAGTTAAAGTGGTGTCAATTGGGGGGTTAGCAGAAGCGCCAGCGCCATTTTCCTGGACAGAACTGAACTCGCGCGCTCAGCAGAACCTAGAATGTGATATTATAATGGACATACAATGAGTATAGGGGATGGAAGAAATATACACTGGAAAGGCACATATGCTGATGGCATGTACATTCCAAGGTGGTGATAAGATTCTCAAGGAAAGAAAATACGCGCGTACTGAGTGACATCAGCAAAAGTGGCGCAAGCTGACAAGGCCTCGGCAAATGCCGTAAGCCTTGCGTAGAGTTCCAAACATGGCTACAGACCTTTACGGGCGTCGTGCCAGGCATTGTAAGGCTCCCAGATGCTCACAAAGTAATGTTATAACCACGTCACTCGCACATGTATGTATGCAAGAATTATCAACACAATAGTAATGTAATATGATATTTCTTCCCTCACACGGCTGAAAGACAAGTCCTTCCAATGCATTCTAATACTCGGCATAGTCACCATAATCCTCTTCGGTATCTGCGGCACCCTCTCCGTCCTCAGCACCAAGAACGGCATCATCTAGTTCATCCTGCGAGCCTTCCTCTTCTGAGCTGTCATCTGATAACAACTGCTCCTCTAGGTTACCATAACCAAACTCACTGCGCTCATCATCCAACACTGAACCATCCTTGTCATCATCAGCCTCTTCGTCCGATTCCTCGTCTCCATCAATCAAATCTGTGTCGAACTCGTAAGTAGCACTCTGTAAGTTCTCTGCTTCTTCAAGCTCATCTTCCGACTCAGACCGGCTTCCTGTACAATCCATATGCTCCTCACTGGAACTGCTGATGCTGCGCATGTCTGCATCTGCTGGTGTGTCTCCACGATCATTGCCGGACTCTGAGTTGATGTCCTCATTCATCGGCGAACCTGGTATGTAAAACATACCGGTGCGCTCGCTTTCCTTCGTAAACGGCACTGAGTCAAGTGCATCTCGGTCCTTGTAGAAGCTTTCTGTCGCCTCTCGTGTGGTCTTATGTCCGACACCACCACCACGGAACCGCATGAACATGTCGCGGTCTACAAATCTAAAAAAAAAGTAAGTCAGCCATTTGTTTTGCAAGTAAAAAAAACCACCGACTGGTTGACGTAGTACCAGCTATAATCTGTGTCACCTTCACAAGCCTGTCGAGCGATTGATGGAGGAAGAAGGTTTGCGGTGGACCCATGTGCGAATCCTGGGATCACATGGACACCGCGAATCACTTGTACAGGGTTGACAAATCCAAAAGCATCTGCTCCGACCTCATTGGCATCATAAAACCCAATCCGGTGCAGCCGACGTGCAGCCCAGCCTGATTTATGATTAGAGTCTCGACAGAACCAGCGCACCCATAGGAAATCGACACGTCGTGAAGCCCGGTCATCAGAATCTGGACCAAGATACCTGGCATATACGTGAAAAATGCTGATAATGCGTGCATACCAATATGGGTGAGGAGCGAGTTCACCAGGTTCACTTTCCTCATTGCCTAAGAGCATGATGTCTGCATGTGTATGTGGATTGAGCAAATCTTGAGCTCTTCGAAGGTTGTATGTTGTGTAGTTGACACGGAGTACTTTGTGTTTATAGATCTTATTGTCGAGGATGATGAGTGAGTTCTGCTGCACAACAGTAAATGTGCGTTCCTCAGAATCATCATTACCAAGAAAACGAGTAAGAATATGGTCCTTGAGCCGCGGTAAAAATCCTATGCAAAATCAGATAGACCAAAACCCACAGTGACTGATAGTTACCTTCACTGCAAGGTCCTCGTGGTTCCTGTGCAGCCATGAAGTGATGTCCCAGTGTTGGCGGCGTGAGTTGGAGATCTGATACTGGGTCTCCAGAGAACACTGTGGCAATGACTCTGTTTCAGCAAAGCCAACTGAGGGAGAAGAATCTTCTGCATGGTTCAAGCAACCTTCAGCTCGTTGTGCGGCAGCCTTCTGTCGAATCTTGTGAAGGAGTCGTTCCCAGCGCTGCTGTTTTGCGATACCCTGTGCAATTTTGATCTTGTTAGTGCGTGCATAAAAGCGTTTCACATGGCGATGCTCCAGTTCACCCTGCAATCAAAACTAGAACCATGAATCAAGAGCGGAGATGTGTGTATTAGCGGACCACTTGTGTCGAAAAATTGTCAGTTGTCCCAAACAGCCAGATTGACTTCACATAGTCACCAAGTGCATGCAACTTGTAGGTAGACATGTTGAAATATTGTTGCCGAGTGCCCTCAGTGGTTCTCTTGTTACCTTTGTTTGTTGGCATGGCTTTTGACTTCCCCTTGGCCGAATATGCAGGTTTTCGGCGCCCCCGAGCAGCAGCTTCTTTGGGTAGCTCTTGTGTTATGAATGAATCACATGTAGACTGCTTGAAGCGGCGGAGAGCTCGTCCTAGCCTGGTAGTCGAATTGTCGAGGAAATTGAGTGTTGTTTCGGTGTGCATCCGAAGCTTTCCAAGTGCATGCCAGGTCGCAAGCTCAAAAAGTAAGTTGAGAATGACGTCGTCATGATCAGGTAGCAAGCCCTCCATTACTGGAATACAACACTATATATGAATCGAGTCATTAGACAGCTAACAGTATACTAAAGGGTGGACAGACCTGCAACAAGTCTTCATAATCTCTCGCAGTGAGTTTGGTGAGATTTGATACATTCCGACTGAACTTTTGAATAGTGTCCCTCCCGAACATTGGCACACAGTGAAATCTTCAAAATATTAGTCTTTGGATGCATTAGATCACAGAACTCACCTAGCATCGAACCGTGTAATAGTATCTCCACCAAACGCATGCAGAATCCGTAGTAGATGGGTGAGAGTCCCTTTCCAAACACCGAGTTCAAATTCGTGCATAAAGTCGGGCACGAACATCAAATGAAAGTCAAATCCAAACCTGGATAGTCGTTCAGAAAATGCATTCTTTGATTCTATCAGTCAAAGTTATCTTAATGAAGTTTGAAACTTACACGTGTCGGTACCAGTGACATTGGCCCAAGCAACTTGTCGATCACAGTGCTGCCAATGTTGCGTCCTTTTGTAAAGATCCAATCGCACGTCCCTTTTACGCCACAGTCTATCCAGCTTCGTCCCAAGGTCAGCAATCTTCTCCTTAGGAATGAGGCAGCGTGGACAGGGAAATTTTCCCAGAAATTTGATGCATGCAAGAAGAATCCTGTCAGTGTTTGATTAGTTTCATGGCGTAGTAGTGCAGGCAGAGTACTTACTTTTCAGGATAGTCAGCAGCATATGTAAAAAATCGAGGAAATACTCTGCGCTTCACGTTATCGGCAAACCGCACCACAATACCATGTTCATATGTGTGCATGAATTCTTCGTCAAGGAGAAACAGCCAAATGGCTTGCATAAGTTCTCGCTTGAGATGTGTGAGCACTGCGCTCGTCGCTGCTTGCCCATACAATTTATGGTAATATTCATGGACAATGTCTGGTAACTTGAAGGCAAGTCAGCAAACTTTGCAAACTCGATCATGAAACAAATGCAAACCTTTGGGATATACACCAGATGATGAGCAGCGAATGCAGAGGGACAATTCCTGATATACTTTGACTGATTTCCGATGAACATGTAGATTGGCCATAGCACAGCATGTCCAAATGAAGCAAGGTGCGTCGAGTCTGACCAAAGCATGATGGAAGCAACAACAGTCTCCAGCTGACAACCAGGCTCACGGGGCTGTGCCTTTATCTTCTCATGCTCATCAAGCATAGCATTGGCTGTGTAGACCTCTGTAATGATACGTTCTGGAAATTCACCCTCGTCAGGCTGCCAGAAGAGTTTGTATGGGACATTGTGAAATGATTTCGAAGCGACATCCTCGTAGGCTGACCTGATAACCTCTAGAGGCTTGCGGTAATAGAGTCCATCCACGGCACAGTCAGGTGCATCAGCTTCAGATGTGTACCTGTGCTTCTCACCAGGCAGCTTGATATTGACAGACGCCTCGTGCCACTTGTCAGAGGTGCTAAACAGCTTTGAATCAGGGTCCTCGTCAGCCTGGTCCATTCTTTTGCCTCCCGAAACGCAGAGAAATCCCTGAGGTCCTCACGCTCAAAGTCATCCGCCAATATGACTCCCTGCACAAGGCGGTCAACATTAGCCAGAGAGTTACCACTGGATGACTCGTAAAACCAGTTCATGAGACGAAACATGGTAGCATTGAGAAAAGGTGCAAAAAATGTGCGATTGACTGCTTCAATAGCAGTACCAAAGCCTGCATACCAAGGCCGCTTGTTTGAACCGTTGGCCTGTTGGAAAGTACGAGAGTCACATACATCATCAAACGATGAAGTGTTCTCGGGGTCATAGGAAGGGAAAGTTCCTTGGTATGAATGGAAGGTGCCAAAAGCATCCTGTTCGGTGTGTACCCACACTTCTCCTTCTGATTCGGTAATACCTGAGTCAGAATGAACAGGAGATTGTGGAATGGTGTGGGCTACATCATCTACTGGAGGTGGAATCGGAACGGGGATGGGAAGGGCAGGAAGTTCATCTCGGTAGCGTGAACGTAGTTGCTGCCTGCAATTCTGAAGACCTGATGCTTGTGCCAGTGGTGGGGGCGAGGGCGAATGATGTACTGGCAATTCCTAGACAGCAGCATGAATACCCTGTATCAGTCTGACAAAAGAAACATTCACTTACATATGGCTCAGGATTCTCAAACTCTGGCTGGTTCGTCTCGTTGAGTGAGGGCTCATCGACTAAGGGAGCTTCTGACTGAGCATGTGGAGCAGGAGGGGGCTGTGGGGCTTGGCGCTCGCGACGGGCATTCATGACATTGTTTGAGGCATCTCTAAGGCCTTTGCACCATTAGTTCTGGTGTGTTGACAGACCGCGTGCTGATTTGGCAGTATAATTGCAAGCAGGGAATATGAACGACATGACGAGGATGAAAGTGAGTAACACAAGGATGGTACACTTTGCAGGCATCGCCTGCGTGTATCTGCCTGAGTCGCTGCAGGCATGCACTGCGATGGGGAGGCAAGGAGTCAGAACAAAGGACACATTTTATATGAAATCGGACCTGCCACCTGATGAAAACCTGCCTGCAAAACTCTACGCTCCCAAAGAGCATCCTGGCAGTGCTGTGCACCATATGGTGATGTATTCTTCTCTCCTGCTATAGGTCCAACATTGCCATTCTCTCCCTCTGGCTGACGTGCTCGACCAAGCCTCTGCGGATCATGACTGAAGCCGATAGACTATGTTTGAAGAAAGTAACTGCCCTTGTGAGCTGAAGGAGGATCGTGAAATGTGTTGTAGAGTGCAATTGTAGAGCAACTCACTTGAACGGGAGGGCAATGCTCGACGTATATACTCAATAAGTCAGTATCTTTGGTAGTTCATTGATAACCAGATTTGAACAGTCTTGGATGTAGAATCATCACTGTGCCGCCATAGATAAATAGGTGGATTTGGCAATCGAACTCTTGAAAGACGAGTACAGAGTGAGAGCTGAACCTCATTATGGAGATGATATTTGCAATAAAGGTCAAGTTACATGGGTGTCGGCTCAACACAAGAAACAACGATATTCATGCGACATCAAATAAGGATCAAAAGCAGGTCCAATAGCAAGCACGATTCGTGCAGAGGGTCTTCTTGCTTGTAGCGTACAAGCTTGAGAGAAACACCCCAAAACATGGTGACGATGGCTGGATATGCTGTTGTGGTGGTATGGCAACAAGGATGAATGAGGGTGATTGAAATTATGCGAGCGATCGAGGGGAGTTCCTGATGGAGCATATCCCCATGTGCTGGATTCATCTCCCATTTACTCTCAGCTGACCACAGGTCGACCGTTACAAGAAAAAAAGAACAGTCAATGTCCCTGAGTGGTAGGTAATGAGCTGCACAAAAGGGAAAAGAAATGTTTCTGCTTACTCCACATCTACGATAGAGTTAATCTTCTCTTTGGACAACCATCTGCTGCAGGCGCGAGTGGCCTGCGATCCTGATAATGAATGTTATAAGGTTATGAGACAAAGGCGTGACGGTGAAGGTACAACAATTCAGATGGTGAGTCTGAATAATGTGTTGGGTCTTGCAGAACCTAGCTGCTATTCGACCCTAAAGGGTTTCTGAACCAGGCTCAAGGCTCAGAGTAGAGGAAATATCATAGAAAACTACTGAGCACTCAGACTCATACTGGTAACTGGTGAAAAGATTACTTGCTTATGTAAGCTACAAAAGTGCCAACATAAGGTAAGGTAAAAACAGTCTCTACAAGCCCAGCCAGAAATGAATCCCTACAACGGCTCACACACTTTATCACCAAAACTGCACATACGGGCACGCATAGAGTGTTGTACTACTTCAAGGGAATAATGCCAATTGTTAGTCGGATATCGTTCTCCGCGCTAAAGGTGAAGATGCGAGGTTGGGTGAAGGTGCGAGGTTGAGTGAAGATGCGAGGGCAGGTGAGGGCGAGAATGTGCAGAGTCAACCGGTTCAGATTTAGGTTGATTAATGGATGGCAGGGTGTAAGACGCGTAAGTAGTAGAGGGAGGGTGTTGTGATACTGGAGGTGGGAATGCAGATTGCGTAGCTTGGCGAGGGTATGCATGCTGAGCTTGGTATTGATATGATGTTGTAGTTGTCGGAGGAGTGGTTCAGGGTGAGAAAAGGGCGGGTGATAATGGGAGGCGGGTGATAATGGGAGGCAGGTGAGAATCCAAGGGCGGGTGAGCATGCGAGGGTGGGGTAGCAGCAGTTGCTGGTCAGGACTCTGTAATCTAGATAGAAAGTGAGCAACTTAAAATGGTCAAAATTTGTGAATGTGGTGGAAGGGGAAGTGGTGTGCCACTACTCAGTCTCGGGGTGGAGACGGGCCATACCAGACTTCATAGGGAGGGGAGTTGAAGCAAACTAAAAAGAAAGGACACTCACCAAATAAAACATAGAATTAGCAGACACCCTAATGATATTGATGGTACCAACTGAAAGAAGTTACAAGTTCGAACTGTCTGTTTCGAAAGTCACGTGACTTTTCAAAGTCAGTCGGCACTTTCCAGATATACACAATGTCTCAATAACGCGTCGATCTTTGCTTATCTGTTATATACCAACACCATTAATTGTACTCTTACGCTACTATTTATTATCCTCAATGCCTTCAATGTCTACCATCAACATGTTCGAGGACAACATACTCATTGAGATCGATGGTGTTGCCTCTATGTGGGATACCTATTGTCTTGGCCTAAATATAGTCACTCCTGGCTCCAAGGTATGCAATAATCGTTTTATTTACAAGTACTACTAAACCCATCGTGATTTTGTCTATTTAGCGAGTGATTTTCCGGTTCAAAGATATCGGAAAGGCCATTCGAGAGGGCTCATCTGACTCCGGCCATATGTGAGTTGATTTGTTCAATACAGTGTGCCAATTATTCACTTTGAAGCCTGCACTAATGAGGTGTCGAGCACACTCAAGGCTGACAACGTCAAGACAGAACCTGACTTAGTCGAGACTTGTGTAAAGTTCGAGGAGGATGACAAGGATTCTATAAATTCTGTGTATGCAACCTTCCGTCTAATTACTATGCTTGGATTCTGACTAACAGATTTTCAAAGGAATGTGTCTCCATGCAACCTACTCTCTCGACGCTGTGGTAATCCAAATGCAAGACCAACTGACCCATTTGCACCGTGGCGCTACTCAGTACGGCCATTTGATTGGTCAAACATTCCATCGGAGGCTGCTAAAAGGAAGGCACTGCATCAAGACATCAAGGACTATGCATGCAAGTGTCGTAAATTATGATCTGTCCACTATTGCTTCAAATTGTTCGCTCATTTTCCTGTAGTCACTCATACCTTTTGCAGTCATTTGTATCAACCACCGTTTGCTATCACCTGCTCTCGTACTACAGATACCTTTCATGTTGCTCACAGTACCTCTTTCTTCTTGCACTGTACCACTATTTTACAATGCTCTTTTGCTGATTATCATATGTCATGTACTGCTCAATTCAAAGTGTATCTGCTTGTCACGGTTGTCTGATGATCTTGAAACTCTGGCCATCAATATTTTTAAATTCCGATATCTGTGAACAACTGCCTGATTTTCCCCTGAGCCCTTTACCTCACCCTACCATGTCTTCATCAGACTCTGACACATCATCGTCAGCCTACAACTCCAATAAACGCGCGTCTTCATCAAACTCTGACGTGACATTATCAACTTCCAACTCCAAGAAGCGTACATCTTCATCAAGCTCTAACGCGTCGAAAAAACGTGTCTCAACTGATGATATCCTCGATAATCTTACTATCACTGGCAGGCAGAAGAAAATAAAGTGAGTTTTACATTCGTAGGCTGACCCCTATCAGGCAACTCACATAACTCAAGGTTGAGCGACGTGTTATCGGAATATCGCATGGCCGGGCGCAAAGTGGTCCTTACATTAAATCCATTTGCCAGCGTGTCACTTGCATTTCATTATGGGATGATGCTTGACAAGGGAGGTGTCTCCAATTCAAACATGTAAGTCGGTAATCACATCTCATAGTATCAACCTGATCTGCTCGCAGGATCTGATGAGCAACAAACTCGTTACCGTACATTTTACAATGGTATTCTGGATATGATTCCCGGTTTCCGTGCAACTCTTGATGAGTTGTCGTATGACGAACTTAAACCATATATCACAGCGGTACGTTCTGCATATATGCGCATATATTCATTGATTGGCACCAAACTAATGACTACAAATAACCAGATTAACAGTGCCATGAGCTCACAACGATCCGACGACTTCGCATCCCTCAAACATCCGATGCTCGAATATATTTTGATGAACCGTAACAGTGATACCCTGCAGCCTCCCATACCAAAGTCATCCTGTAAGTCCAACCGAGGCACCAATCATCCACGATTGGCGCATGAGCTTTGCCCTCGGAAGTGGCTGGACAAATTTGATATCGATGTCGACTTGTAAGTTCTTGTATTTATTTCAAGTTCTGGTCACTGACCGTTATATACTCAGAGGAATTCAGTGTCTTCAAGATGGGACTTGGCCTTTACTCTCAACTAATTGGCCGTCATTCCTATATGCAGCTGATGCCATCTACGACAGCGAGGACCCGAACATTGGCCTCTTTCGTGGGCATGCTGGTATCAGGGTATGTAGTGTATTGTCACCTTTCATGTGCTCACAATTATCCTAGGCATTCCAGCACTTGTACCTAGGTCCTGCTGCTGCAGGATCAGAGGAACATAATGATGATGACAGCAAGCACGGTAGAAGCAAGTCCAAGGCTACCATGTATGGGCTTACAAAGGTGACGCCACAAGCATGGGCTTGGGCCATGTGTGCAGTGTGTGTCTGCTTTTATGTTTGACTAGTGTACTGATTTTCGTACAGGCGTGGTTTTCGCTCTCGGCCTGCAACTCGTACAAAGTGTGCATCGGGTCATTCAACCTAGAAGATTTCTTTTTCACTATCCTCAAAACTCTTGATGATCCCGAGGACCCATGGGTAGTAGAGACAATGGCATGGATTAACGAGTATGTGTCTAGGCTAATCTCAATGTCTACTAACACAGATTACAGACAGGTTTTTGGGAAACATGCAGCCAAGGCCATGACGGCTGCCGCAGATGACACTGATTCTGACCTTGTGAAAATGCGAGCGAAACATGCTGCTTGTAAACAAGGTAACACTTCGACATCAGCAACAAACAATGTTGTGCACAGTACCACTACTTCTCCACCCTCAGTATCAGCAGCAGAACACCCATCATCACCTGCACCACCACTATCTCCACCCAGACTCCCTCCGCAGGTTACACCTTCCACGTCATCACCACCACGTGCCTTGACACCACTATCTGACTCAGAATCATTCCCACCCTCCCCGGCAAAACAGCCACCTGCTATACCCACAGCCATTCTTCCCAAGCCAGTGCCTGTTGCACACAAAAAGGCCAAGCCTGTCCCCAGACCAAAGGCCAAACCAGCACCCAAGCCACGATCCAACACTCGTGGTTCTGTGTGTCTCTCTGCTGGTGCTATTCAGGTTGAAGAACCCACTAACGAGGTGGGTGATACTGGTATTCTGGATGTGAATGCTCCCGTGCCTCCAAAGAAAAAGCCTGTGCCCCGTCGTGGTAAAAAGGCTGCCTAGGTATTTTGAATCCTGGTTGGTTTGTGTATTCTGACTCTTGCTTTAATCACACAGGTTTGAATGTGGTCGCTTGTTGCATTCCACTTGGTCATCTCGTGCCCATCATGCTGTACATTATACTCGCACTCACGACTGCTCCCACACTTACAATATTTCGTTTCTCGCACCATCATTTTTGCTCTCATTGGATCCTTGCTCCTGCTTTTGGACGGCGTTGGACTCGCATAGACACCTGTGTAGTTTTACTACTTGCACTGCTTTGTATTGTATGATCATGAAATTCACTGGATTCCGTTTATTGCATTGCAGTGTGCTATCTGTCTGGTACGAGTCATGTAAGCTATGAACAGCCTGCTTGGAACTGGCAAGGCTGGATCAACATTGCAAGGCATCTCAAGACTTTTAAAATACACGATTCTGATGGCTTTTGACCAGCCTGGTGCCCATCTGGCATGATGGAGAGGTTGTCTGCAAGCCGTGTTCAGTCTTGGCGAAGTTCGTCAGACTGGGGGTATCTTGCCATGCCTGAGAAGGTCTTACCGGGCTGCGCCACTTTTGCTGATGGAAGCGATAGAACCGGGCTTTGAAATTTGATCCTGTGCCTTACATAATATTATAGTTACGTTCGTTACGGTAAACACCACCACCACCACAGGCCCAATACGAGTTAGGAATGATTGTGATATGCACTGGTGGTCACAACATCTGAAAATGTAAAGTTATCAGTGCCATCATTGTTGATACCAACAATCAAAATCGGACCTGCTAAGAGCCGACCTAAAGAAGTGTTAAAGAAATTAGCTAGCATCCAGCGTCTCTCTTTGAGTTCCGTATTTCATAAATCCATTCACTGGGAATATATATTTTCGCAGGACAGAGATAAATAACTGCAGGAATTCTAGTCCGTAAAACAGCGAAGACGAGCGGCTCAGATAATTTCACAAATAGTACTGCCACACACTACTTTGTATCACACCGATCCGGGGTCTGATGCTGATGAATGTTCCTGATGCGGCACAGGTTCTTACTAGAAGACACCATGAATTTGGCTCAGATTTAGACACAAAAGGTGGCGCACATTGATTAAGCTGTTGATAATCTGTGCACTAGTTCACGCATTATGTGCTATTGCTGAAGACTCGTTTGATAATATAGTACTACTGCATGGTCGACATGATAAAAATACCCGAAGCGCTAAGATTGGATGCTATCTCTCGCTGGTGACAGAAAGAATGTACTTTGCCAGTCATTTGAAAATATGAAACTCTCGCTGAACCACGATATAAACATGTCAATGACCACATGTGACCCACTGACATTTGATGCCAGCATGGCCGTCGTCGTAAACTTTAATTCGTTGTACAGAAGGTCGATTGTGAAGCGGATCATCCTGGTGAAGATCACATTAATCAATTTCCCCGGTGATTTATCTGCCCCCAGCAGCCACATAAGAAACTGTGAACGGTGGCGAAGGTTCTCACTCCAAAAAATGGGCCTAAGAAGACTACTTAGCGTGGCATAATGTACGCAATAGCTTATTCAAAACCGTATCTCTGGTTCTGACGTGCCAGAAGGATCGATCGAGGCGATCACCGGAACTGGTGATGAAGACAATCGAGAGATAGGAAGCAATGATTCCAATCGACTGTGACTGGCCAATGTTCATGTTTAGCACTGCGAGGTAACCGAGTTCTGCGGCTAAACATGACGGTTGACTGAGAACGGCAATCGAATTGTGTCGAACGAAGGATAACTAATGGTGTGCTATGAAATGTATATAAAGTAACCGCGGGAAGGAATGAATGTTTGTAAAACAGAATATCAGAGAAAAGGGAGTGCTCAAAAGAGTGTAGATCCAGAGTGTGGACGAGTTCGAGTTCGTGATCGAGAGAATGAAGTAGGGGCAGGCAAATAAGGCTGCGCTCAGCTGGACGGGTGGTGCCGGAGACATCCGCAGACGAGTCCGTTTCCGGCACCGTGTTAGTTATGGTAGATCTATAGAAGGAGCGCCACCACTCAATGCCCAATCGGAGGAGTGATCGATAGTTACTGGAAAACCTGCCAGTACCCTTGCCGAACCTCTAGCACCGAATCTTCAAGCATCGACATCTTCCTGAGGTTTTTCGCCACTCTCGGTGCGAAGAATATGGATCCATAGGTTTGAAAAATGGTGGTAGAATGGTGAACCCAGAATCGACACCAAATGACAAGTGGCAAGGAAAGTGAATGTTATGCTCAGATAAATTCGGACAGTTTCGGAGTGAGATGCGAACCCCGTGAGCACGATGGCTGATGAGGAACTGTGTAAGTCGTGATTACGCATTACGAGGTGAACTGCTCACCTATGAGCAAAAGCACCACTGATATGGTAAAGATGATGATTGGTACTACCAAACCCAGGAGGTGCCAGAATATTCTCCAGCGCCTCTCGATTATGATCTTGTGGTGAAGTCAATTTTGACCTGCTACCTAACAATGGACAATACGTACTTTTGCAGCACTACGTTGTTGAAAAATGATTCCGGAGGCAGATACCTTCAACTGGAACAATAGCCCAAACAACGAAAAGATAAGCGACTCTGCCAAACAAGCGTAAGATGCATTAGATATATAGTTGACATCTTTTGCAAGTGGCGGATTTGAGGAGATAAAGACCGCCGCAGTGGCAAGCACGAGTCCTTGCTGCGCAAGAACACATCAATATGATCAATTTGAATGAATGACGCCCATCATCGACTTACCACTGTGCTCACTTGATTGAGCTGGGTCAGATATCGACTATGCAGCTCTTCCCAGGCGTTTCCTTCTTTCAAGAGGTCGTGTAACCAGTGCAGATCGCTGCGCCAGGTGAATATGAAGCAGCATATTTGGAAGATATGCCGAGAAATAAAGGGTTTTGGAGCATTCCACTTGGGCGGAAATTCGTCGAAAAAATCATCTGGGGGTGTGTTCGGTTGTGATGACTGTGCTGAGTACCCATTGGCAACTCGAGTACTCTGACTTGGGCTGGACATGAGTAGCGGTAAGGTGGCAGACGACATACCTGAGACTCGAACGATTACGAGGATATATAGGCAATGGAAAGGGTTTATGCTTGTAAGCACATGGAAGTATGTAATTAATCTGTACCGGCATTTACATAAAGTGGCGTCAATTGGGGTTAGCAGAAACGCTAGCGCCATTTTCCTGGAAAGAACTCGCGTGCTGAACTGAACATAGAATATGAATTTGATCGAGATTCTAATTGATATACAGGAGTGAAGGGAATGGAAGAAATATACACTGGAAAAGCATGCTGATGGCATGTACATTCAGAGGCAGTGATGAGATTATCAAGGAAAGCACGTATCGTAAAAGAGGGGGAATGAAGCGAATAGAACTTCGTCTTGTTCGTCACGGCAAACACCCTAATACGAGTTAGGAATGATTGTGATATGCCCTGGTGATTACAATATATCTGAAAATACAAAGTTATCAGTGCCATCATTGATGATACGAACAATCAAAGTCGGACCTGCTAAGAGCCAACCTCAAGATGACCTATGCAAAAGTGAGTTGGAATTCCCACGTAGGAGTGAATACGACGCAGAGAAGTGGGCCTCGGATCCAAAGATCGTAGGAACCGCAAGGCGACACATCAAGGTGAGGCTAGATAAGACAGTTAGTAACAAAAGTAGTAAGAAGGCATCCACGTCAAGGCAGGGATCGATGCTGGTGCGAGCACCCACGTGAACACAGGCATCTGCGTCAATGCAGGCATCCGCGTTCACGAAAGTGCGGGAATCCGCATGCGCACAGCAGCAGGTGTTGGCAAGGACAACACTCGCTCGCCACTGGCAGAAAGTGTCATAGTGACTAGGTGAATGATTCCTCCCCCTATTAGGTTCTCAGGTGACGAAAGTTCACAACGGTCAACTTCCTACTCGAGTGGCTTGAGAGAGCAGGGCCATGGCACCTTCGAGCGTTCTCCACTCATGGCTGGCTTCCCCACCGAACTTGCCTTCATTGCATGCAGATGCACGCAATGATCTAAGCCATCAGAACTCACCGAAGTTTGTAACAGAAAAGAAAATTCGAAAGGCGGAAGGCTGCAGACGGAGCGCCGGAGCTTGCTGTATAGCCTGAGCGCTGTGTGGTAAGTGGAGAAGAGAAGCCACATGCTGCACAGCCGCAGCACGAAGCCCTTGTTCTAATCATACGTTCCTACATCACCTCGAGGTAGAATTCCAACAGTTGAGGAAGTCAAGATACTCAGCATGGTAACTTTTCTAACCCTTCGAGTCGTCTACTTACTTTCTTCCAGAGTTCGACTCTACCATGATAACATAGCAAAGGGTAAGTCACAACGGTAACTGCGGATGAGGTGGCATGCTATCCTCACATAGGGTTTCGTCGGGTTGTTGTGATTCGAAAATTTGCATAAGAAACGAGCTCTCGCTGTATGTGATTTCTCTGGACATCTGTCAGAGGAGGGTCAGTCAAAGGCCTGGAGTCGAGGTTGGTTACACTCTGCGAGCCTGCAAGATAGTGCTGAAGCTGCATTGCATATATACATACACCATCATGCCCAACATGTTCACAACAACGCCAAGCATACATTTAACGTACCTTGGTACACAAAATATCTTCGTTTGGGATCGGGATCTCACCCATCACTGAGATAAAGAAGATTTCTGTAGGGGACCATTGCAAGAATGAAGCATGTTCACGAGGTAGCTACATGTCATTGAGACCGCGGAAGACGACAGGTCATTAGGCAAAATAATTAGAAAGTCTTTGTCGAACGTTGTACTGTAATATTCGAGACCAACGCTCACAGTAATTTGTGTAGAAAACCCCGCATACAACATCCAGCAAGGCTGTGCAACATCGGTGCAATGACGCATACGGTGGGTGGTATATCCGATGTGCCAGGTACATTAGTCCGATTCGATCACAATGTCACCGACGAGTCAGGACGCAGAACCTACAGCAAATTTTACAGCCATCGATGTACAAACATGTTGCGGAGTTCATCTCGAAGCCGAATAGGCAAGGAATTCCTGTAGGAATGATTGGTTGCGAGTCGAAGCCAAGTGGAAGCGCCGAGGGTAACAAGGACGCACTATGGCCGATGTATGACGAGTGATTGTCATCGATATAATACAAATGCCTAAGGAAATTGCCCTATTAGGATATGAATGAAAACGGGTCAGTGAGGAGGTGTCTGGTTGCATAATCGACTTGGATACTACCAGACGCATTTTATTTCGAGTATGTAGCCTCTGAAATTTTGACGAGAATCAAGCTGCTCGGAGGAGGCAGTGTTGTGACGCGAATGCTGCGAGTCAGTGAGAGTGTGTACTGAAGAAGCTGTCAAACAGCGGACAAGCGCGTATATAAGTTGGGTCATGGGAAGAAAGTTGAAGAAACCAACATACAGAGTTCTTCCACGTAACAGTCCATGGGTAGTGCTACTAGTACGGTACTAAGATCAAATTCGCAACTAGCCTATAAAACATTTTTTTCGCGATTCTGATTTCGGGTGTAGCTTTTTATAATTGATGTATGTACCTTGTTCTTGTCAATATTCGGGAGACTCGGACAAAGTACTTCGGAGCGGTGACAGGGTACTTACAACTCCGAGTACAGCCGCTAGCGCTTGAGAGAGAAACAAGCGTTCATGTTGGAATACAAACGTTCAAACGTTCATATGCATACTAGATGCGTCGCGGATCCCATGGCATCACGAACATGATAGCGTAGAAACGACGACGGCTATAAGGATGTATCATGTACAGTGTCCGAGTAATTTCTTTCCCACGAACGACTTAGACAACGCAGACCAAGTCAGTCCAAACGTGCCTTAACCCTCCTGCCAAGTCAAATCTGTCCCGATCGCATAGGCAAAGTCACGCTGCGGTTGACAGCAGGATGGCTTCGGTCATCGTGGCCGACGGTAGCTCCCATGGCTACTTGAGCATCTTCTAGAACGAAGACTTTGATGACGGCACTGGCCAGAAAAATGAACGTCTTCTTCCTCGACCGCGTCCACCGTGTGATACTGTCTTGAACTGCATAGAGGAATTAAGCCAGCTTCCTCATAAGCAGGGTCATTGAGCGATGCGACCCATGCCATGAACAACCTCATTCAGGTACTTGAAAGGCTTGGCGTAGCGCCATGTCACTGCCATTCTCCTGAGTCATTGTGCATGTCCTTGTGAAAATGATAGTGGTGCATGAAGTTGGGACTGTGGCAGCCTGAGAATAGTCGTTATCCCCTGCCCAGCGAGTCGCCGTGACCATCATGATGTCGCTTATCCTCGAGAAGCTGCCGCAGCGTCGATAGACCGTGATGCATGTCGAAGCTGCTCGATAAAATAATAATATCACACGCACACCTGTAGCTACCCGCCCTTGACCACATGCTCGTTGAGCGATATCCCAGCGGCCATACGTTACAGGATCCTTTACCAACTCGGTGCCAAGTGGAAATTGTTTTGGCTCTACTTGTCAGCCGAAAAAGGACGCATTTGTCCATGAACAGAAGCCGAGAAACTAAATAAAAGTGAGTACATCTTCGCTTATTTACATAAATAAACTTATCCTTACGCGCGGGTATAATGTGATAACGATATCTGGGCTAGCCGTAAGAAAGCATGGGTGGAGGCGAGGAACGGACCTGCCGCTCAGTTCTCACAACTTGTATTCCCTCATCCTGCGGCGTTTACTTGCTACCTTGGCATCTCAAGTACTGTGTTGAGGCCGTCGTGAGCAGCGACAACCACCGGTGGACTGTCAACTAGTGCAATGGAGCCAGAACGGTCTAGTTCCTCCAGCGGCGAAAAGGAGCACCTGGATAACTCCACAAACAACTCTGTTTGGCATGAAACGACCTTCTTCGATTCACAACGTGAAGATCGCATGGTCGGTCCACGCGATACCGCCAACCAGCAAACAGTTCAGTACGTTGACCGCGATGAAGCACGACATCAGGAACTCGCCCAGGACATGCAATCCTCCCAAACACCCAGCTCGTCCAACTTCGAAATGCCCCTCCTCCCTCCAGATTCACCTCAGTCCAGACAGACGCCCACACGCTCCTTATCCCATAATGCCAACCTGAACTACATATCCTCTCCCTTGAACCCCAATTTCTCCACTTCGTCTCCTCAAGCCAATCCGCGCTATCGGTCGCAGTCTCGCCAAAGCATGCAATTCAACCGCGTGGCTTCAGAGGACTCCCAAGTCCTCGCTGCATCCAACATAGCCTCCCTTCCTTCTGGTCAGCGTGGTTCAATGATATTATATCGTATAGCCGCAGAAGACAACAGTGGTCCATTGACCGGACCGAAGTCATTTCCTCAGCGCGATTCGGTCCTCACTACCTCGGCAGATTCCACTTTCTCACTTTCATACGATAGCAAGTACCCTTCTGGTGCTCGGAATCCACGTGGTGTTCTCGTACCCTACGTCTATGACCCAGCCCTTGACGAGCCAGATCAGGATGGTTCCCTTGATTCTAATGACGATGCGTTTAGCAGCACTGTCTTTCCCCTCAGAGGTATCCTCAATGTTGGGGTACTCTCCCTCCTCATTTTGGCCCTCCTATGTCTCTTTATCCTCTACCCCGTTATCAGTTATTATCGCGATAGCCCCCAGAGAGATTTTATTACAGGCAACGTACTCGTCAATGGAACCGGCCAGGTTTCGTTTCTGTGCGTCACACCACTTCACTATTTTTCTACTGTTCTATTTTCTTTCGTATGATATGGACTACCTGACTGATGTTATTCCTGCCCAGATTTCAAATGGCACAGCTCATCGATCCTGATACGCCCAGTAGTGCTGCAACGCGGACAGGATTTGACGGCCTCCCTTACGAACTGGTCTTCTCGGACGAGTTTAATACAGACAACCGCACTTTTTGGCCTGGGGATGATCCTTTTTGGGAAGCCGTAAACATCTGGTACGGGAGTACTGGTGATCAGGAATGGTATGACCCCGGCCAGATAACAACAAGGGATGGGTACCTCAGCATCGTCATGGACCAGATCCCTGAGAATGACTTGCCTTATCGGAGTGGTATGCTCCAGAGTTGGAACAAGTTTTGTTTTACGGGCGGCTATATTGAAGTGTCGATCAGTTTGCCGGGGCCGAACCAGGAGACACAGGGTTATGTGAGTGGCTGTGGCGTTAAGCATGCCTTTCAACAGGAGTGGTTCGGGATGTGTAGTACTAATTAATGGACTGATCCAGTGGCCGGGTGCATGGACGATGGGTAATCTTGCGCGTCCGGGATACGGTGCGACTACAGACGGCGTTTGGCCTTACTCGTGAGTTCAATTGTTTGAACACCGATTCAGGTACTTACCCTACTTCAGCTATGACTCTTGTGATGTTGGCACTTTCCCAAACCAGACAGAGCCGGATGGTTCTGGGCCTGCTGCTGCTCTCCAGTCAGATGCCTCGAAGGCCAAGTACAATTACGAACTATCATGGTTGCCCGGACAACGCCTCTCGTAAGTCATACCTGACTTCTCCAACGTTTGTTTTTGTATTTGCTCCTCCTTGCTGGCGCACATACCCACTATTCACGCTCAACATTGGACACGCACACCACTAATACTCTATCCAGGTCATGCACCTGCCCAGGAGAAGATCATCCCGGGCCATCCGTAAATGTTGGCCGTGGTGCCCCTGAAATCGATATTCTCGAGGTCGAGCATAATAAAGTTGGCTCGGGACAGGTTGTCTCGCAGTCCGGCCAGTTTGCACCCTTCTCGCACGATTACACCTATCTCAATGCCACCCAGGATGAGTGGTTCATCAACACACCTGGTATCACAAATGCGAATCCTTATCTCGGGAGTGCAGTGTGAGTGGCATTTGCATTGTGATATGTGGTTTCGACATCACATGGCTGTTGTTTACTTTGGGACTAACATCTCTTCTGCCGCCAGCCAACAAGCAGTATCTGCCTTAACGCTTCTTCCCGATGATATATTCCAAGAATCTGGCGCGCAGTTCACGACTTTTGGTAAGCGATTTTGCGAACCCAACCTCCCAGTTGCCTGACATTTTTAAGGCTTCGAGTATTGGTCGGATCCCTCAAATCCTTCAGATGGGTATATCACATGGCAGACCGCCGGCGTCGAGTCCGCGCGTGTTGGCGCCGCAGCACTTGGTCCCGATCCGTTGCCAGAAGGCACAGGCGTGTCGCAGCGACTGATCTCCGTAGAACCAATGGTCTGTCTTCGTCTTTTCCCGTGTCATTCCGCCTGACGCATCCATTCTACTAGTCCATTGTCCTTAACTTGGGTATCTCACGTGTGTTCAGTTTTCTTCCTCGCAGAAATACTTACTTACGTACGTTCTTTACAGCGGGTTGGCAGACGATCGACACAAGCACCATGATCTTCCCTGCTGAGATGCTTGTTGACTACATTCGTGTGTATCAACGGCGAGGGCAGACGAATATTGGGTGCAGCCCCGCAGATTTCCCTACGGATGACTATATCAACCGACATATGGATTCGTATATGAGTTCGTAAAACTCACCGACTTTTCGAAGATGGTACTGATGGATACCACCACCAGATCCCAACCTCACGTCATGGAATTATCCAAAACCGCAAAACAGCTTGGTGCGTCGTCCTTGAGTTTTGACTGATATGGTGGTTCACATCCTTTATAGTATTCTGGCGGGTGCTAAGCTAGCTCGAGCTGTTTTCCGATCCATTCCCCTGATCCAGCAGGACTTATACTAAGCTAACGTTATCTCGTCATGCAACTATTACTAACCGGGACTATTTCACGGCTCATATCTTATCCATTCCATTACTTAAACGAGCACAACCGTACGCTTACTCACACAACTAGACACTCGCTTGCATAGAACATTGGACATACTGGGCGTTGCACATACACACATCTACATCCTATCAGACGGTTGTTGTCAACTGATGCCATGATGGTGCGATTTGGGCATGGGCGGCTAACCGCATCCACCAGGGTCAGCGTGTTTAGCAGTAGCGGAAGAATCTCGTATCATTATACGGCAAACGAGCCTAGCTAGTTCAGAAGTGTTCAGAAGTGCGAATGACCGGAAACATTATGTTTAACCTAAAGTGTGACGTGCGTATGTCCAAAGCACTCTGAAAGACACAGATTATTGCAATCCCCCCTGTGTGTTTTCTCGGACTCTTACGTAATCTTACTTTACCTCAGCAGTTCTCTCCTGAACGTTAACGCATTAACTCTGAGCCCTTTTAGCTTCGTCTACAATACAGATGTCTGAATCGCTCTGCCTTAACTGCTTCACCTTGGGTGATGATCCTCGTCCTAATAATATTTTCCCAGTCCACATTGCGCAGACGCAGAATGTTGGTGACCTCAAAGAGGTCATCAAAGACAAGAAGAAGCCAGAATTTGACCATATTGCCGCTCACCGTCTCGAGCTATGGCAGGTGAGTGATCTGATGCCTATGATTGGATGTCGATCATCTGATATTTTGGAAGGTCGACCTGCCTGTCGACGAGACGATCAAGGACAAACTCAACAATCTTACACTGGACCCAACGAAATCCCTATCACCTGTGGATGAAATCGTTGAGATTTTTCCCGATGCTCCTCCGTGCAAGTATCTGCATCTTATTATCCAATGCCCGCCTGCCAGTGATTTGTCTCTCGATATTGCCACCCTTTCCTCCTTACTGATTGCGGTCTGACCTAGTGTCTTCTGGACCACTCCACCTCAAATGCTTTATGATGGGTGATGATCCTTGCCATGTATTTGAGATCGAGATTGCACCAACAGAAAGTGTCAGCGGCCTCCAAAAGGTTATCAAGGGCGCGAAGATGTGACATTTTCACCGTGTTAACGCGGACGATCTGAAGCTATGGAAGGTAAGTGATCTGACACCTATGATTGGATGTTGACGATCTGATCATTTGCAGGCTATCCTGTCATTCTAATGCAGTATAGCATGGTAAGTATCAACATAGTGCGATGCAGGTGCGATGCTAAGCATAGGTTGCATTACTTCTCACCCAAACCGGTACTGTAATGCATTAGCCTAAAATCACCGGTACTGTAATGCATTAGCCTTAAAATCGCGTAAATATTGCCTAATGCGTGTAACATACTGTCGGTCTTCAAAAACTGGCTTCCTGGTCCAGGCTGGTCCGCCCTGTTCCTGGGAGCCCCCTTGTTTGTCATCCCCCACATTGTAATCCATTCTTATTCGTATCCTTTCTGGTTGATCAATTACCTTCAATTCACTTTGACTTCATGGTTCGAGACCTGGCATCCTTTTTTAGCTGCTTGACTTGACGGTACGAAGTCTATGCGCCCGGAAATTTCTGGATGGACTAATTTTTACCAAGTCCCAGTTGTGTTCAGTACTAGTACACATCAAATTTTTGAAGTCCCAGCGCTTCTACAGAATCCCTCCGAGTTTTTTTTACTTGCAAACTAAAACATATGTATTTCATTGTTTAAGAGACACTCATATGTATCAATCCAATGTATTCAATGTAGTCAAGATTATCAGATTCACCATGAGATGTTGCAACTAAAGTAAACAAACTTGAACAAGGGGACTACATGGCAATCAAAGCCAGATACACTAGTAGTACAGTACTAACAAGCCATCACGCCATACTTACCCTCGCTTGGGTCTCCTGGAATAAAAAGATGTGAACAAATTGAATACAATGAAGATAGTATAACGTACTTGTTTGAGCCTAGATCGTCGCCATGGCCTCATTTCTGTTTGGCGCTGGCGTTAGATCCAATGGCATTATCGAGCTCACGCCTGTTGAAGGTAACATTGCGTGCATGGTGTTGACGAGGTTCTTCTTGAAGCACTTGCTGTTGTACTGCAGGTGCCCTTGCACGTCGACGATGGTTAGGAGGGGAAGAAGGTACAGGTACATCTAGATCTTTGTGGATGGGCTCGACAGGAACTGCAGGCAGACAAATTTGTGGGGTCTGTGGGGGAGTTGGTGGAGGGGGTAATACCAATGGCAGCTTGGAGATTGCAGAGCTCGGAGTGAATAATGGCAGCTCGGTGAATGTAGAGCTTGGGGTGAATGAATCCAAGGGATGCGTTTGGATCTCCATGTCGCTGTTGAGAACAATCGAAGAACCTGGGATGAAAGGGCCCAGGGAAGGCACCTGAACTTGAGTATCACTGCCAGCTATCAAAGCTTGCACGCTGGGGTCCAGGTCTGTCTGACCAAAATTGAGGTCCAGGTATTGAAAAGCCTGGTCGGGTAATGTAGACTGTTGCTGGTGCTGGCCCAGTGATGTGTCATATCAGTAATAATGCATTACAGAATGCACGACTCACCTCATGCAACAAGAAACCCTGGCCTGCATTATCGAATAATGCAGAATGCTGAGTGTGTGGTAAGAACCATCATTAATGCATTATGAAGACGAGTAAGGCATCACTTACCTCTTGTGACTCATTGTTGAACAAATCAGGTGAGATCCTATATAGACTGTTGTCCGTGTGAAAGTTCAAATTCATGCTACCAGCTTCTGCTCTGCCTTCCATTGAATTGGTCTGGATATTGTTCATCTCGTTATCACTGTTATCGTCGCTCTCCAAGTCAGAATCGGAGTCGTTTTGAGGCAGAGTGGCTTTGAATTCTGTATAATATGGTGAGTGATGCACTTTACTGTTGAGAAGATGACCCTTACCAAGCGCCCTGTCAGTAAATTCCAAGAATGCTTGCTGGATGCTGTCGAACTTTTCGCAAAACGTGTTGAATTGAGCACCATTCCCGAGTTCGCCTATGTGATAGCTTTGATTTGTGGTATAAGTTGATGTAAGTGATTTGACATATAGCAGACATACTCATATACCGCCGTCCCACCCTTTGTGGGGTCAGGCCCAGCCATGAGGACCGAAAACTTCCAGCTGCCGGTTGCATAAGACAGGTAGCGGAATATACGGTCTAACATTGGACCTAGCTCCCGGATGGCCCTGACCAATGGTTAGCACCTTTAAATCAAGGCTGATCAAGAGGTACGTACTTGACTTTCACATTTGTATCAATCTTTGGCATCTTACCACCCTTCAAGCGCTCACGAGCTTTGGCGAACTTTGCTTTCGCCTTTCTATACTTCCTCTCAACCTCTTCCTTCACCTTGTCACTTTCTGCCTCGAACTTTTCTTGAGTGACAGCGAGGCGCTTGTTCAACTTGGCACCATGGTGAGCGATGTTGTTTTCATGAATAGCTTGGTCTGCATCGATCCTAACTTTCTCCGCATAATACTCATGTGAATAGATATGCATCTTCTTGGGTGCACGTGTACCACTCAGTCCTACCCCACCTGCCAACACCGCATCAAATTTGAGCAGCCCCTTTGCCCCACTGGTACGGCTCAAACACGACACATTAGTCTGCCACCGGTACCAACTTGTGATTTGCTGCGATGGGTTTAATTCATGTTTGATGTGTATTGTATAATACGCTTACCTTTTGTCATTTACTGACCGCCGCTTTTAAGAGGCTTTCTTGTTCTTCTGTCAGTCCTTGATCAGCTGGCACCTGCGCAAGGATGATACTGTGCTCTGGCCAATGCTCGAAGAACTCCCGCCAGACTTTTTTCAGTACCGGTTTGTAATTTTTATTGAACATGCATTCACAGTACTCAGGAAGGAACCTCTCCAGAAATTCTATCTGTTCTTTTGTCGCCCACCTGCCCATCTAATCACTGGTGAGTCATCCAGATGCATTGTGACTTAGTAGTGCCAGCACTTACATTCGATAATTGGAGCTAACAGCAGGTAACAGAAGTTATGGTGCATGCGAGGGCCAAGGTTTCACGACGTTCACCGTTGAAGGTACAACAATTCAGATGGTGAGTCTGAACAATGTGTTGGGTCTTGCAGAACCTAGCTGCTATTCGACCCTAAAGGGTTTCTGGACCAGGCTCAAGGCTCAGAGTAGAGGAAATATCATAAAAACTTGCTGATCTCTCAGACTCATAGTAAAACTGGTGAAAAGATTGCTTGCTTATGTAAGCTACAAAAGTGCCAACATAAGGTAAGGTAAAAACAGTCTCTACAAGCCCAGCCAGAAATGAATCCCTACACCGTGCTGTGCCACGCTCTAGTCTTTTCACTCTAGTTTCTTCTACTGTAGGCACAAAATTTAATTTGTTCTTTGCACGATCTGCAGGTTGCCAATGTTACAAGAAGTATTCTATCGTGATTGTGCAAACACTATTCTAAGGAGCATCAACCGCGGTCTGCCACCGGTACCAACTGATGATTTGCTGCGATGGGTGAGGTTTAATTCGTGTTTGATACGTATTGTATAACACGCTTACCTTTCGTCGTTTGATGACCGCCGCTTTTAAGAGGCTTTCTTGTTCTTCTGTCAGTCCTTGATCAGCTGGCACCTGCACAAGGATGATACTGCGCTCTGGCCAACGCTCGAAGAACTCCCGCCAGACTTTTTCAGTACCAGTCCGTAATTCCTGTTGAACATGCATTCACAGTACTCAGGGAGGAATCTCTCCAGAAATTCTATCTGTTCTTTTGTCGCCCACATGCCTATCTAATCACTGGTGAGTCTAAATGCATTGTGACTTAGTAGTGCCGGCACTTACATTCAATAATCAGAGCTAACAGCAGGTAACAGAAGCTATGGTGAATGCGAGGGCCAAGGGTTTACTGTGCTGTATCACGCTCTAGTCTTTCGCTCTAGTTTCTTATATCGCATACAATTTAATTTGTTCTTTGCATGATCTGCATGTCGCCAATGTTACAAGAAGTATTCTATTGTGATTGCATAAATACTATTCTAAGAAAGATCAACCACGGGCCTTGGGACATCTGGGATACCGCCTCGACGATGAGGTGTAATATAGCTTTATATCCTGCGAGCGTGCACGAGTAAGTACGTATATGTCAATACCACAGGGAGGGACAACTAACCTTGCGACATTTTCGCACTGCAACGCCCACGGCAGTCACCTGCATTGGAGTAAGTTTATGGAATGGTGTATCAGGAAACAGAACTTTTTCTTCAGGCCAACGCGCAAACCAACACGAGAAGAGTGCACTGAAGAAATAAATATGTTGAGAGGGATCACATATTGCGAAGAATTCATCCGAGTGAGACAGAAGGAATTGCTCCTGGATCTGTCGGAGGGGAAGACACTTAGTTGGTAAGGGCTGTTTGTCTTGGATTCAGCAGCGATGCGTACAAGGACTGTATTACTCACTGGCAATAGACATGACTTGAAATGTGTTGGGGCATGAAGCTGCCTGACGCCTATTTATTGCAGTCTAAGCAAATGCTTCGAAGAAGTTCAGCACATTTTGAGTAATTGTGACGTGACGGTGATTTAAACAAGTATGAACATGCAACTCTCGATATTGTTGTATTTGAAGTGGCATCACAAGTATTGGAATAGTAATGATCCTCGGCTGAATTTTGTAAGCATCTCCACATCTATCTCGCTTATGGCTGCATAACACCAGAGCTCTTCGGTGACAGCAGTCACCAATTTGCATCGATAGGACAAATTGCTGAGATGCTCCGTGATTGCAGCGGAGAAACGAGACTTCCCCCCGTGGCATAACCGTACATATTCCTGAATAGACTCAAGTACTTCCAGGCGAACTGAAAGCATTGCAAGGACAATCTGTTGGTCCCTGGGGCCCTGAATCATTTGCGCGTATAGTGTGTTGAATATCGAACAGGTCAGTAGGCTTGCCTCAGTGTCATCGACATCACAACTATGAGAACACGAGGTGTTCAGTATATCACATTGCTCAGAATTGATGTGGACATACATTACAGGGCGTGAAAGTTTCGTGACATGAATGTTGGTTAAGCGGCTGAAAAGAGCATGGTTGAGTCATGGGCAAGCTGTAAAATGACAGTAATCAAGACTCACGATAACTTTGGCGGAGTTTGCATGTGTCGTCCTGAGGTGGAGGATGAGTCATGATGTGGAGGACTAGATATTTGTGTGCGTTGGAGGATTGATGCGGAATCAGCTTGATTTCTGTGACTGAAAGCTTGTTGAACATACCTGGAAATATCTATGCCGGACGCCCCACCAGAGTCCATGATTTGGCTGGCCATCTTTTTGGCTTGGTACTTGGCTGCCATTTTGACGCTGATTTCCTCTTTCTTCCTGTATACATGGGTCAGTGCCACCTGGCTCAGATATTTTAGCAATGCCAGACCTTTCATAGTACGTCCTTCTGTAAACTCGAGCTGCATTTTTCTTCTCCTCAGGTGTGTTGTAGATGAGCGGACGCACCATCGTGCACTGTATGTGATAGTAAGTGAGGGACAACTTGAATGTTCAAGTTAGTACACCGTAATGTGACACAGATGCAAAGCCAAACACCGGCGTGAGCAACTTAAGTGAATTTGCTAGCATGTTACAATCGCTCTACTTTCTTTACTTCCCACGTATCCGCCATTATGCCTTACATTCTTAGCAGCTTAGTTTTCCTTTCTTGGTCTTACTTCCGTATTCGACCTTTGTACTATTATCTCACCGTAGCCTTGGTCCGTGCGCATATAGTTTCCTATTTAAGCACGTGTACTTTACTTAGAAACGTCACTTCAATCTTACTAGGTTTTACCCTGAAAACTTCCTTCGCTTAAGACCACCAATCTTAAGACGTCTGAACCGATCTCTTAGTCAAAGCACTCCTTTGACTAAGTCTATGAACCTCTTCTTATTTGAAGAGCTATACAAGATCTCAACAACGTGAACGCTCTGTTGAGCCTTTGTTGTTAAGAACTATCCTAGTTCGTAACAAAAGATTGAAGTCCAGAAAAAGACACCTATATCCATACGTGTCAAAGAAACTTCGAAACCAGAGCAGAAAGATCCTGACTGAGCAAGACAGCTAGTGCAGGCGAAGAAAAAGGCGGCAACCTGACTTCACTCACCCCTACCTTCCAAGCCCTGAACCTTGGTACTCCTGTACCACCATTAAACATGTCGGCCTCATCCAAGACAACAGAATTCAAGATCAACCATCCTCCTACATTCGATGGCGACAGAGACAAGTCCAAGTCATTCATGCTCTCATGCAATGCTTACATTGATATCAACTCGGAAATCTATAAAACCGACACTCAGAAAGTGATCTTCATCTCCTCGTTCATGAACGAAGGAAACGCCAGGTCATGGAAAGAAGAATTCCTCGCAGATGCCCAATTCATCGACTCAACCGGACAAAAGAAGGGCTATGGAACCCTGAAAGAGTTTAACGAAAGCTTTGACAAAGCCTTCGGACCGATTGACCCATCCGGGACCGCATTAGCACGACTCCTGGAATTAAAACAAGGCCCAGAAGGCCTGCAGACGTACATTGCAGACTTCAAAAGGTTGCTTGCCCAAGCAAAGATCAAAGAAGAACATATGATGATCTATCATTTCGAGAACGGCCTCAACGGGGGGCTTCTAACCAAGATGTTCAACGCAGGAGGGGTACCCAAGAACCTTGATGACTACATCGCTGCGGTAGTCGATCTGGATAATTGCTACGCAAGATTGCTAGCTCGAAGAAACAGGTTTCCTTCCCGACAAATCCAGAAGAAGAACGGTCGCGGAGACCAAAGATATATCCCCGCCAGAGATAAGGATGCCATGGTTATTGATCGGATCACCGACGAAGCCAAGCAAGAATACATGAAGACAGGAAAATGTTTCAACTGTCACCAGATCGGACATCGGGCACGGGAATGTCCGCAGAAGAAGAAAACCCCCTACCCAGCAGTGAGGAAGGTAGAGGAAGAAGAAGAAGCTAGAAGAATTGATGAGGATTTTTAAACAGGAGACCTATATCGACGATAGCATCTCCAGCAAAACCTGTACGCCTAATACGAACAGTTGGTGAAAAGAAAGAACTTCGTGTCCCCATAACCCTCGTATCCCGAACGCGTCAGAAAAATGTCGAAACCACCGCAGTAATTGACTCCGGAGCATCGGGAACCTATATCTCCGAGGACTTCGTGAAGAAACATAACATTGGAACCAAGAAACTCGAAAACCCTTTTTACATTAAAACCGCCGATGAAAGCTACTTCAGCAGCGGACCAGTAGAACGGTACTGCACGCTGATCGTCCAAATCGACCAAAGGATGATGATAGGAAAATTCAACATTACCAAATTGGGAGACAAGGACCAGATCCTACTAGGGATCCCCTGGCTTCGAGCCATGAACCCCGCTATAAACTGGACCGAACAGACGGTATCCCTTCCAGCAACAGAAAAATCTGCTGAAATCGAGAAATATGTCAAACAAACCTCTCGACCACAGAAAACCTTCTTCACTAAAAAGTTTTACACAAAAGAAGACGCTTGGAGTACGTCACCATCATCCCTAACCGAACTTACGGACGAAGGAGAATATCTCCGACAAGTCGAAGAATCTTCCAAGTTTAGTAACAAAGCACAGGAGTTCGCCTCTGAAGAAAAAGAGAAGAAGAAAAAAACTTTTGAAGAGTTGGTACCGAAGTATCTCCATGATTTCTCTGATGTATTCGCAAAAAACGGCTTGAACGAACTACCCCCCAAAAGACCCGGTATCGACCATCGTATCGAAACGAAGCCCGGATTTATTCCCAAGACGTCCAAAATTTACCCCCTTTCCTACAACGAACGAAGCGCAGTAAAAAGATTTATCGAGGAAAACCTTGCCAAGGGGTTCATCACGAAATCTAAATCCCCTCAAGCAAGCGGATTCTTTTTCGTAGGAAAGAAAAGCGGAGAACTCAGACCATGCCAGGACTACCGCTTCTTGAATGACCAGACTATCAAAAACGCGTACCCCCTGCCACTCCCATCATCTTTGGTTGAACGGTTACATGGCGCAAAGATATTCACAAAAATTGATATTCAATCCGGATACAATAACATTCGGATTCATCCGGATGACAGGTGGAAAGCCGCGTTCATCACGGAAGAAGGACTGTTTGAACCCACGGTCATGTTCTTCGGATTATGCAATTCCCCCGCCACTTTCCAAGCGTATATGAACGATACGTTCAGAGCTGAACTCAACGAAGGATGGCTCGTCATCTACATGGACGATATGCTCATCTTCTCCGAAACAACCACCGAACACCAACAACGAACCTGCATTATTTTAGACAAACTTCGAAAAGAAAAATTATTTGTTAAACCGGAGAAATGCACGTTCGATGCGGAAGAAGTGGAATACCTTGGAATGATTATCAAACCAGGAAGTGTAGAAATGGATAAAGGGAAGACGGCAGGCATCAAGGACTGGCCCACTCCTGAAACAGTAAAAGATGTTCGATCTTTTTTGGGCTTTTGTAACTTCTACCGAACCTTCGTTTCCCACTACTCGGATATAGCTCGACCCCTTATCGACCTAACGAAGAAGGATGTCTTATTCTCTTGGACGCCCCTGTGCCAGCAAACGTTCGAGAAGCTAAAAGAATGCTTCACTTCACACCCTGTTCTTCAGAACCCTGATCCCCACCATCAATTCGCCATCGCTACGGATGCTTCTCTTGTCGCATCAGGAGGAGTATTGCTGCAGACTGACACTAATGGCGTCTATCACCCGTGTGCATACCTATCGCAGTCGTTCAGTCCTGCCGAAAGGAATTACCCCATTCATGATCGTGAGCTGTTGGCTATTATCCGCGCCCTCACCCATTGGCGACACTACCTCGAAGGACATCCACAACCGGTTATTGTGTTTACTGATCATATGAACCTCCTCTATTTCGCAAAAGCAGAACGCCTATCCAGAAGACAGGCCAGATGGCAACTACTCCTCACTTCTTTCGACTTAAAGTTATATCACGTCCCCGGTACAAAATTGGCAGTTCCGGATGCCCTTTCTCGCCGGCCGGACCACGGCGACGGATCGGGAGATAATGCTGACGCTGTCCTCCTTCCTGATTCCATGTTTATCCGCCTAATCGATGATGAACTACGAACAGCTATTGCTTCCACCGCACCCCTCAACGATCCCCTCTTCTCTGCCGCGCAAGATGCCCTTAATGGCCTATGTTTGCCTCCTATGAAATCATCGCTTAGCGACTGGCGTATCACTGATGATGTTCTGTTCTACAAAAATAGAGCTTATATCCCTCCCGCACATCGACTGCAGTTACTCCGGAAGCATCACGATCACCCTTCTGCAGGACATCCCGGACGTTTTAAAACCGAAGAACTCGTCAAGCGGGAAGCCTGGTGGCCCGGTATGGGCACTTATATCCGCAATTACGTCGATGGCTGCGCTACTTGCCAACAGATGAAGGTGGACACTCACCCTGTGACTCCACCCCTACACCCTATCAGTACTATGGCTACTCGCCCTTTTTCCCAGATCTCTGTCGATCTCATTACTGATCTCCCCGTTTCGTCTGGCTTTGATAGTGTCATGGTCGTGGTAGACCACGGACTTAGTAAGGGGGTGATCATTACTCCTTGCCACAAAACAATTACCTCGGAAGGAGTGGCGAAGTTATTTTTAAAACACGTCTTCAAAAGATTCGGTCTCCATGACAAAGTAATCTCCGATCGTGGACCACAGTTCTTATCCAGATTCTCGATCGAACTTGCACGACTCCTAGATTATTCTTTAGCCCCCTCCACTGCCTACCACCCACAAACCGACGGACAGACCGAACGATTAAACCAGGAACTCGAGACGTATCTTCGAATGTATTGCCAGAACAATCCTTCTGAATGGGTGGAACATCTCCCTATGGCAGAATTTGTTCACAATCACAGAAGACACTCCGCAAAAGATGCATCCCCTTTCTTTATCATAATGGGATATGAGCCGAAAGCTCTCCCACACTTACTCCCGGAATCGGACGTTCCCGCTGCTGAGGAACGAGTCAGAATTCTTCAAAAGATAAGAGAAGAAGCCGTCTCCTGTCATAACATTGCTATGCAACGCATGGCGGAAAGATCCTTCGGACAGAAGTACGAACCATGGAAAGTCGGAGATAAGGTATGGCTGTCCGCTGCCAATCTGAGACTAAAGCTCCCATCCCGGAAACTGGCACCCAAGAGATACGGCCCGTTCACTATCACGGCCGTACTATCCGCTATCACGTTTACGCTCCAGTTACCGCCGCAATGGAAGATCCACCCTACGTTCCACGCTTCGCAACTATCTTCCTATCGCGAAAATGACGTACACGGTCCGAACTTCCTAGAACCACCACCTGATATTCTCGAAGAAGAAGAAGAATATGAAATAGAAGCAATCCTCGCACATAAAGGAAACGGAAATCGCCGTCGATATCTCGTATCTTGGAAGGGGTATTCTTCGGCTAGCAACGAGTGGATCCCCGAAAAGAATCTGGAAAATGCCGAAGAGACCCTTAGAGCCTATAAAGCCAGAAACGCGCTTTGAGGTTACTCAGTACCTCGACGACATCGTTCTTACCCAAATACAAAACCTACAAACAGAATGCCTTTCCCCACATCCACCTACACGCTCCCATACCACTCCACCTTCGATACCGCCCCCCTTGATTCCAATGACGAGCGATACGAAACCTTCATCAACCAAGCTGAAGACCTCACCCTCCTCGAGGCAGCACTCCTCTGCCCCCAACATGCTATTGAACTCACCAGAGTTCTCTTCGAAAGAAACGCCCATTCCATTAACCTCCTCATCAACATCATCCGAGCCACTGAACTCATCGAGCGGGTCTGCCGCCTCGTCGAAGACAACACAGTTCGTCACAGCCTCATGCATATGCAGAGGCGCATACGCAACTTTGCTTTGCGTCTTATTCCTGAGGAAGTTAAGGATGATATTAGAACAGTCATCCACATTGTCGCAGAACAGACCGCAGGAGTTGCTCGCCCGCCTTCTCCTACGAACCCCGCAACCACAGATGGAGTCCCTCCTCCCTCTTATCAAGACGCCGTACCTACTCTTCCCGCTAATGTTCCTAATGAGCTATTGGCTGCGGTCAATAATCTTGCGCAGACAACGGAAGCCATAATGGCGTCCCTAAGAGAAGAAAATCCCCAAGCAATTCCCGTCCCCGCTCCCGCCGTAGAAACCATCGAACATCCCCCTCATCTTTATACTGCATTTTCTGCCACCCGCGAAGAAATCGCTGCTGACCCAAACCATCAGTACCTCTCACACTACGAAGTGCAAGATCTAGCCAACGCACTGGCTACACTCCATATTCATCCCCCGCTCGTCATCCCAAACTCATTATCTTCGCATACCTTTACGGATGGAATCGTGCCGATACAAGCGTTGGGAAGAACCCAACCTGCCACTCCCGCTGAGCTAATCGCGGAGGCAGAGCGACAAGATGTCGCCGTCCACCATCCTATACGACGAACCGCCCCATCCAGAAAGAGAGTACGAGGCCAGCGTTCCCGTACGGATAAGGGGAAGAAACGTGCCACCAGCGCCGATGAAGCACTTAGCCCTAAGCCGGGTCCATCGCCCTTACGAGCGACCTCCTCTAACCCCGATGAGAATCGCGTTTGCAGATACTGCAAAACGCTCGGGCATAGGCAAGTTCATTGTCCCGAATACTACTGCCGCGTCTGTCGAGAATTATCTCCAGGCCACCTTTCACTCTACTGCCCGCACTACACTGGGGAATCCCCCACTTCCTTAACCTGGAAGGACGATGGATTCTATCGAACCCTCGCACTCTGGGAGAATGATTTGGATGACGCGTACGCCGCTCAATGTAGGGAAGAAGAAGCGCTCTATGAGTTAGAACGCATGAAAGCCGGACCAGACGAAGGTCCAGATGCCCTCGATTACTCGGACGATCCTATCTACTACGCTAACCAGGATGATTGAATCCGGTGGCTTCAACCCTAGTAAGGGGGTAATGTTACAATCGCTCTACTTTCTTTACTTCCCACGTATCCGCCATTATGCCTTACATTCTTAGCAGCTTAGTTTTCCTTTCTTGGTCTTACTTCCGTATTCGACCTTTGTACTATTATCTCACCGTAGCCTTGGTCCGTGCGCATATAGTTTCCTATTTAAGCACGTGTACTTTACTTAGAAACGTCACTTCAATCTTACTAGGTTTTACCCTGAAAACTTCCTTCGCTTAAGACCACCAATCTTAAGACGTCTGAACCGATCTCTTAGTCAAAGCACTCCTTTGACTAAGTCTACGAACCTCTTCTTATTTGAAGAGCTATACAAGATCTCAACAACGTGAACGCTCTGTTGAGCCTTTGTTGTTAAGAACTATCCTAGTTCGTAACATAGCACTCATGTCTTCACTCGCTGTTGTGTCTTGCTGCTTCAAGTTTGTTCTTCCCATCCTTAGATATAGTTCTTAGTTTCTTAGTAATTAAACTATAGTCATTCTACTAGAATACAGCTGGTTTCAGGAAACACGCCACAGGACAAAGTATTTATAGGAGATTTTGGTTTAGAATAACTCATACAACATATAAATGAGGTCGTTCTAATAAAATACATGGTAGGACACTCCCGTCACATTCAGCAATCATAGACTTCATACATATGATACACAGCTTTAAGGTGTGTTGAGCTTGCAACACGACTTTAGCAGGATTTGGGTCAGATGATTGATTGAGGCAACGTCCTCAGACTGTCTATCTCAGAGTTCAATGTTCAATGTTCAATGTTCAATATTAATGTTCAACTGTACACGCATGATCATTATATTGATTGATGTTTCACTGCTATCAAACAACCGGTTTCAATGTCATTTCTGCCATGATATGTCAGGATTGCAGTCTATACCATGTTCTGTTATTAATTTCTGATATATGCTACAGTGTCTTGTCTACTACAAAGCGAGTGCTCGTCTACTCTCCCGGCCGCACTGTCGAACCATTATGGAAACCTTCTAGACAAGCAGGGAGAAGTTTATATTTGAAGTGTTCAGAATTTCTTATTGATTTCCTGATACGAGCATCCAGAATGTCAAAATGATTCACCAGCCGTGAGAAGTATTCATACATGGTATATATGTCTACAGATCAAGCAAGAAATGTTACTCATTTGATTACTTCGGTATCCCCGCGGTCAATTGCTTCCTCAATCAATCTAATCCCCTGAGCAACAGTGTGAACTCCGGAATAGGATGAACGGCTCACCCCGGTCACATAACTAGATGTCTGTTGCCTGTAATACTAATCAGTAGACAGTCTTGAAGTCAAAGTACCACTCACCAAGTTGCAACAACACCAATGCGACGCCCATGGTTGATCCAGTAGAAAGGACCGACAGAATTGGGCTCAGGAATGATGTATATCACCCCGAGATGAGTCCATGTGTAAGTTGCAGCAGTAACAACTGGGGGTGCGGTAACCAGTGGTGGGGTGGAAGTGATTGCAGTAGTTGCCAGTGTGGTGGCTATGAGCGGAATGGTATGAGGAGTGATGACGGATGGTGCAGTGGCCACAGGTGGAATGGTAGAAGCATGAGCTGCAATAGTGACTCCTTGAGCAGCAGTAGCCACTTCCTGAATAGCGGCAACGACTGCGTTCTGTATGACCCCCTGCAGGACAGAGGTTAATGAGGCAGCATTGTTGCTGCTGATGTTCAATTGTGTGAACAGTGCTGCTATAAGATCTAAACCAGTCATTAGAAGAGGCAGAATAACCAAGGGATTGACACACCACCACTGGAAGGACCAACAATGGATGCTGCAGGCACATGGCTATTAGTGCCGGAGGTCACTGTTGAGTGGGTCACAATGTTAGAAGAGTCAGAAAAACCAAGGGATTTACGCACTGCCATTGGACGCTGCAGGCACTTGACTATTAGAGGAGGTCATTGTTGAGTGGGTCATGATATCGAGCATTAGAAACTTGCAACTCACCTGCATTATTATATACACATAGCTACGCAAACTTGCAAGTTCCTTGCACATCAAATACATAATCTGCGGAGTATAATCTGCGGAGTATAAAACATAATTCCCTATTTTGTACAATATTCATCCAGCCGTCATGTAAGTAGACACGCAGAGCTGCTGTGTTCTTCAGCTACTCGACTATTTAGGTCATCACCCTCGAGCCGCCGAGCAGAACTTTGCTTCTGACGACCTTCTTGGCGATTCACCACTATAGTCAACAACCTCAGCAGTAACGAAGTGCAGGCTTTGTTATTCAGGCTACTCGACTATTCAGGCCATCACCCTTGAGCCGCCGAGCAGAATTTGGCTTCTGACGCCCTTCTCGGTGATTCACCACTGTATTTAACACCCCCAGCAGTGACAAGGTACATAGAGAACTATAGCTATGTTCATATTCATTGACAATGTGCCTTCCACTGCAGTATACCCTGAGATCACCGCCATTCATGAGCACACTGCTGCTTTCCTTCCTGCTGCCCAAGCAATGGCTGATGAATGTTTTCTCCATCGTTATTTGGGGGTATATTATAACATCCCAGCATGTAGCAAGCAACCCCCTTGGAACCCACCTTTCTATTGTGTCACCCGCGGCCGTGTAGTAGGTGTTTTACCCAGCTGGTGAGTACCCTAGTTGTTGGATGGAATATATATATATATATATATCTACTCTAGGGAGCACGCTCTAAATGCTGTTCTTGGCGTCCCTGATTTCAAGTACAAGGAAGTTGACACTATCGCCGTTGGTGAGGAAAAGGTTAGGCAGGCAATTGAGAAAGGCGAAATTGAAATTGTATAAGGGCATTAACACTAGTCTTATTACTTACCATCGTCCCCTTCAGCTTCGTCCTGTATATACTATGCAGAGTAGTTAACCGATCTTTCTCTATATCCAACACCATCCATTTCAATTACAATGACCATTACTCAAGATTCCTCCATACAATCCGTCAACGAGACCAGAGTCTCCCTCGAAGATATCAAGAGGAGATTTTTCAACGCGCTCAAGAATGTAATGTCATTGCAGCACTCGACACCGGCAGTGGAAAGACTTTCATCAGTATTTTTCTCATCAAATGGATCATGCTACAAGAGTGCTCACGGCAAAGTCATCGTATTTCTGGTACCCAAGGTAGCTCTGGTCAAACAACAGGCCAACTTTATCACCGCGCACACTCCTTTGAGTTCAGTATTGCTTACATAATTGCACAATGATTCATCTAGTTTATCGTTTATACCGTTCGTTTATCTCCAAATAAGCAATAACAATATACAGTCTACACGGTGACACCTTGCAGCCCCCCCCCCAACAGATGAATCCAAATATTCCTGAGGGTCCACAACCACCTCTGTCTTATCCTAGTCAAGAAATACAGGTCAGGGACCTCGGGATTCCATCCAGGCAGGCCAACAGCCATCACAAACGCACACGCTTAAATTCATATATTCCACCAGCCAGCTCTCAACCTTCTGTCTACTACATGTCTGTAACATTCTCCTCGCGGCGCGAAGGCGGAATAACAGCCTCCCGCCGGCACATTCTATGCGCATCACAATCACAATCTGATTCTCACCCTGAATCTGACAGACAAGTTTCTGAAGGCATCAGTTATGATGATGCTAATTTTGGGTACATGGATGGGCATGTAGATGCAATTGATGATGCCCTGGTCACATCGAAGCGAAAATGCACCACGGCTGTAAGTGTTGGCTGGTCATAATTTTGCTTCACTGATTTTATTTTCAGGATAACCCCCTTCTAGTGTGGTTAAGCGATCGTGATGAGTATCTGGCAGAAATGCTTCGGATGGATGGCAGAGGGGACTATACTTCGGATACTTGCTGCAAATGTGCCTCTGCTCCTGCTCTGTTCCGATGCGACGACTGTTGTGACATGCAGCTATACTGCGGAGACTGCACTGTTTGCAATCATTTGCCGAGCCCCACTCATCGCATCAAGGTTTGTCTTCATTCATTCTGAGTGCTTGAGTAGGGAGTTAATTTACTTTAGGAGTGGACAGGGTCATTTTTCATGGCTACATCACTCAAAAAGCTCGGTCTGAGGATCCAGCTGGGGCATGCGATTGGCGAAAGCTGTATCCTGCCTCGCAAGTCATTCAACAACAACTTCCTACTCATCGATACAAACGGAATCCACGAGATGGCAGTCGACTTTTGTGCCTGTGAGACATCCCAGACTCATACAAAACAACTCTTGCGCATGGGATGGTTCCCCTTGACAACTGTGGATCCAAGGACGGCAGCAACCTTCCGGCTATTGCACCATTACCATATCTTGTCTTTTGAGTCCAAGGCATCCGCCTATGAATTCTATCACTCGCTTGTCCGTATATCTGACAATGTTGGTTTAATTAAGAAGGTTGGCGTTTTGCTGGGTTGATCTTACATGGACTAAACTAACTCTAATTCAGGATCGCTATGAATCCTTCATGTGTATGGTTCGCGAGTGGCGACACCTGAAACTGTTGAAACATTTTGGTCGCGGTCACGATCCTGTCGGTGTGAGTGGTACCAAAGAGGGCGAATGCGCTGTGCTCTGTCCGGCTTGCCCACAGCCTGGCAAAAATATGCCCCCTGACTGGAAAGAGGCACCAAAATCCAAACAGTGAGCCTCTTGTCATTTTCAAACATAAAGCAACGCACTAATCATACATAGATGGCTGTATTCATTGTTCCTGGCTATCGACACCAATTTTCGATTGAAAAGACGGGATATATCCAGTGATGAAGTGGACCCAAGTCTCTCAAAGGGATGGTCATACTTTGTGGAAGAGGAGAAGTTCAAATCCCATCTCAAGGAGCATTTGTCCGAGACACAGGAGGTATGTAAACAGTCTGGTCCAAGATGTCGCTAACAGTACCTTCCCAGAAAAGTTCCTGCTCGAACCATAATGCCGTGAATATGGCTGAGACAAAGCTATCACAGGGCCTTGCAGCTACTGGAGTAGGGACAGTTGATTGCGCACGACATAACTTCAAGCGCCCGAATGGCGTTGGGGACCTACAAAAAGGGGAAAAGTGCGTGTGTCACTTGTGAAGCTGCTTTGACTAATTCAATTTTCAGGTACATTAACATGGACTACCTGTTTTTCTCCACACTTCACAACAACTGTCTCGACGTTCTGAACGTATCGTATGACATTGCGTGTCAATGGCACAAGAATTAATGGAGTCGCATGGAGTCGCTACCCGAGTCACACCATATATCCTATTTGCGCATTTTTATTCGGTTCTTCATCCCCAAGTTCCACCTTCCAGCACATATCAAGAAGTGTCAGACAATGTTCTCTTTCAATTTCATGTGTTTTGTGGGTCGTACAGATGGGGAGGCGCCCGAGTGTGGTTGGTCCAACATAAATCTGGTCGCATCAAGTACAAAGGCAATGGGACCCGGCTGTCGTAGGGACACATTAGACGATCATTTTGGGGATTGGAACTGGAAAAAAGTTGTTGGCTTAGGTATGTGATTTACGCTCACTCATTATTCTTGTTTGGTTAATAATTATGGGGTCAGGCGCATATCTCGTCCATAAAATGCAGGAAGCTGTCATTGAGAAGGCTGATCACGAGGCTGCATTCCAGGAGTTCAATGCTGCGATTTCCTCCGACCACAGGTCAGCATGGACAGTGGAGATGGAGAAATGGGAGGAAAACCCCAATGACACGTCAGTCACTAACCCCCTCAAGTCCAAGTCAATCCGTAAGCTTTATTTTACTATTCAAATTATATCTACTGAAGCGTCTATTATCCAGAAATCACGCAAGCTGCAGCCCGTCTGAAACTTGCAGAGATGGAAGCTGAAGAACTCGCTCGTGGGATTGACCTATCTCTGCACCCCGACATCTCACCAAGTGTACTTATCGCGTCGGGATTAGACCTCAAAGAGGAAGAGTAAGTGGCTTTACCTAAATGCTACCAGGTGAAGACAACTAACACCTGGGACAGACGTCGTGTGAGAGCAGTATCCGAAGGAATGGGTCTCCACGTTTCTGATATACAGAAAGGCACACTCGTGCGAATGAGGAATGTCCTGCGTCGTAAGATCGAAACGTGGAGAAGTGCACAGGTTCTGTACAAACCTGCGGTACAGATTCTCACTACTACTGTGGTTTCCGACCCTCATTAGCCATTTGAGAATGCTGAGGATATCCGCCTGTGGTTGCCATCTAGTCTGAAAGGCAAACCATGTGATCCCCGACTTCAAGCTTACAAATGGGATTTGCAGTATGCCCAGGCCCACGATGTGCTCGAAGAGCTTCGACAGTGCCTTCGCGTGCGCTGTTCTATGCTTACATTCAAGCGGGAGTGGGTTCATGGTCAAGGCTCCAACACTCGTGCTCAGAATGCACTTGCTCGTGTGCATGGGCAACAAGTGGCATGTACAAAGAGATACAGGGTTGCGTGGGAGGCGCTGAAGACCCTGGCACCCCTCTTGAAGAAAGTGGGATGGCGAGGACGGCTGCAAGACCTGAAGGATGAAGACGTGAAACCATTAGTGGACCCTTTCAGCAGAGAGACCGAAGGCTGCCGCCGCCTGACATGGATCTGGATGATGACGGGTGTAGATACAGGTAGCGATGGGGGCGACATGGATGGTTAGTTTTTGTTTGATTTTATAAGCTGTTACTGACAACGGTCTCTGAATCTTCTGCTAGGAGTTCACGTGGAATGGTGCAAGTCCAGAGCAAGAGCAATGCGCTGGGCGGAGGAGATAGAATTGTTACAGGAGGAGATGCGGAGGGTGCTACAGTTTTTCGATTGGCAAGCCAACTGGTGGAATGAGCAGCAGGACCGGCTCGTCTGTGAGACAGCAGCTCAACGCGAGGGCTTGGTAGCATATGCTCACAAACAGGCACACATCCGACGTCAGCTCGCATAGCGCTTTAGAGTGCTGTAGACCCCCTACCTTCCCCAGCTATCCCCTCCGACCTCGAGCCTCATATCAACCACCGTGCCATCACCGGACAACATGCAATTCCCCGACCTCATGCTACCTGTTTCATGTGCCTAGTGTAGTCAACCTTCTGTAGTGTAATGAATCTTCTATTGTGCCTAGCACTTCATTGCAATGAACTGTCTTGATATTTTAGTTGCCGGGGAATAAAAATATGTAGTTGCCGAAGAACGAGAATATATAATTGCCGGATGATAGGAACACTACATATACGGACAGCTAGTGTACTGAGGGGCTGGGCTACTACTAGGGAGGCAGCTCTGATGGTTAGCACATTCTGATGCATTATAGAGAGGCTAACAAGCATTGTTAATGCAATACAGTTGTGTGGTAAGTACCAGATATAATGCATTATGCCTACAGGGACTTGTGTCATTTGGAAGGTCAATATCAATTTGGACGACCTACACTTACTCCATACGATCGGAGGCGAATCCGTGGAGTTGAAGCCGTCAACCAAACTGTCCACAATGTTCACGGATGGAGTACAGGTCAGATGTGTCCATGTTGTCGTACAGCGTCCTGCTGTTGCACGACTCTTTCCAATTGTTGAACAATGTCTCGCGTATCTCAAGAAGGGTGCAGGTGCTCCGTCAACTGGTGCAAAAGCGGCCGCATTCTCTCTAACGCAGAACAACCAAGAGTACCCTTGCAATCGTCCTCGCAGAGCTGTGGACCCTGTTCCGGTCACTCTTCTCGAGCGTATCTTCGCCGAGTTCGTGGATGATTGCCAAAATCAACAACCAACTGACCACGATAACGACCTTGTTTGGCAACTTTCGGAAATGATGTGCTCCTTCTATATGGATGAGCTCGCGCGGATGGATGCATTTCGGCATGTGCTCTGCGAGTACGGTATCATACTCGATCCTTCTATGGTTGGCGCGACACAATGTACGACAGACGGACATCTTACGTCCTCCGACGGAATGTTTGTGCAGGTGATACTGAAGGGGAAGAACGAGATCGGATGCGGCGCTGCCGAACCATTCCTGGAGGCAATGTTATACCACCGCAAGTTTATGGAAGAGTCAAAAATGGAGATAGCCAAGCTCTGGTCTGTCTTTCCATGCATCCATATCATTGTCTTTGGTAGTTCATTTCATCAGATTCATTGCTAAAACCCTTTATTGACCACAACTAGGGGCATGCATTGGCTTTGCAGGCTCTGTTTTGACAAACAAGGTCCAGTCTGATATCCTGGGCCCTATCATTCCTCTGTTTTGACATTCGACAGACGTCCATTTGCAAGTGATGGCGGCTCGTACTTTTGGGGCTCTCAAAATCGCCGTCGAGAAACTCACAAATCTGTACTCCCGTGACATTCCGACCGTCGAATCCAAAAATCAATCTCCAGGATATCCTCATCCTCGGAGTTATTCAACCTCAACCAATGGCATTCAGGAATTCTCGTATGACGAGACTCAAATTCTCAGGGATCAACTTATCTTCTTCGGGGAAACCGTTGGCGATGCGGCTGGGAGCAAGATATGTATCAAGTTCGTCAGGCACTATTCCCCTGAGGCCCACAAATTCTGTGCCAGCAAGGGGCGCGCTCCCAAACTTATCGCCTACGATCCTTTACCCGGCGGCTGGAATATGGTAGTTATGGATGCCCTTGATATTGATGATGATAACTTCCCGCAACGGCCTGGCTCATATCGACAGCTCAGTAAGATGGCTGTTGTGGACCGCCAGCCGCTGAAGGAGGCCATCACCTCTCTCATCCAGCAGTTACACGATGAAGGTTACGTTCATGGCGACCTTCGGGATGCCAATCTTGTTGTGAACGACAACAAAGACTTCATGCTGCTCGACTTCGATTGGGCTGGACCGAAGCAAGAGACCCATTATCCGCTACGTGTTAATCGGACGGATATTCGACGTCCTGATGATGCGCGGGATGGGGAGAAGATTACCACAGAGCATGACTTGGAGATGCTAAATTTGGTATTTGATTCTGATGGTTGGAAGCCGCCTGCAAAGCGCCGCCGTGTAGAAGGGTTGGCGATGACGCCTCTTTCATAATTCATTGTATCACCATTCGCTGTATCACCAAAAGTCCAACTTGCCTACATAATACCAGTCTGTTTAGTGCACCGGGTGACTGCGAGAAATTCAAGACAACTCTCTCAATGACAATTGGGACCTGAGCCAATGAATCAAGATTCACAAAGTGATTTGTAGCGTCAGTGGGACATGGAAGCTATTGACCCGGCAGTAACGCTACTGCTCTGTATTCCCCTATGGTGGTATGTAACAAAGTAGAAATTGCCCGGAAGGGGGTACAGAATCAAAGAAGACGATTGCCGAAAAAGCCAAGGGATGGTGGTACTCAATAATGTTGTTGGAGTTGTCCCGGGTTCGTTGCTTGCCACTAGCGACAATGGATGGCTCATCGTTGTTGTCGCCCCGGTTAGGCTAAACCAACTTGCTGTCCATCTTGAAGCTGGTCTTCGCAGTGTGCATGCCACGGACGGATGTCTGTCACGACTAGTGTAAGATTCATCCTGGAAGGGTCAGGAACGGTTTGACGTTATTCATCCTCAAGGTGATGCAGACTTGTCACCTGACCCAGTGGGCATGATAAGCACCCGCATGTCGCGGTCCTCGATGTCAAGCAGTATTAATCCCATCTTTCTTTGCCGGTATTTACAAGAGTGCAGACACCGCCAGGATGAGACATATTGCATAGGCGTTGAGCGTTTGAACGTTGAGCAAGGACGTCCAGCAGGTATCGTGATTCTCGCTTGTCGTCTAGCACATACTAACTTGTCTTCGTTCACAGTATTAACTCGAAGATTGTTCCGCAGGTTCTTCCCATCTCATTGTCCCTAGTCAGCATGTTCAGCAGTAGCGGAAGAATCTCGTATCGTTATCCGGCAAACGAGCCTAGCTAGTTCAGAAGTGTTCAGAAGTGCGAATGACCGGAAACATTATGTTTAGCCTAAAGTGTGACGTGCGGTAGGACCAAAGTAGTCTGAGAGACACAGATATGGGCAGCTCAAGTAGGGTGCTCACCCTATCGTTGCGGCGCCATCGGAAATAAATGTATCCGCTTGACTTGTCAGGGCCTGATTTCTTTGCTACTCATTACCTTATCCGCTCATTTCAGAGAAGCTTCGGCATACATATAAAAATAGTTGGAATTCTGTTGGAACGCTAGGCAATGTATTGGTTTGACTACATAGAGTAGCATAGGACTCTGACGGACTCGGAGAGCTTGAGACCGTGATTAATAAAAGGGAAGGTGTTCTTGATTGACCTGATCGACACCTTGAATACGGTCGAATTGCAAAGGTGGAGGAGAGCATACCAATATCACCCGGTTCTCCAAAGAAGACATGATCCTCAGAACCTCATTTCACGACAAGAGTGATTGAACCGCAGGCACATGGAAAAGAAGCATGCAGCGTGATGGCACAAATCACCAAGGTACTGAAGATGGAATAATGCGACCGAGAGAAGTCGTTGGGCACGCACGCGAGCATGCACACAGCTGTTGATTGTCACATGGACCGAAGATAAGATCAGTGCCTGGGGGTTGGTGCCAAGCTCACAACTGTTGTGGGAGGTTGTGGCAAGGTTGTGGAATCCTTTTTTGATGATGGGTTGCAAGGCTGCAACTCGGACGCCGGTTCAACAGAATTTTGATTGAAGAGTTTGTAAAGCGACAATGACATGGGAATAACCTTGGCGTTCGCTGATACACCCATGCATGGGTCCAGTGGTAGAATGCAATGACTGAAAAATCAACTGCTCATTGTTTAGACGCTAGAGCACATGCGGATCATGCACACGAAATGCAAAACACGTGTACACGTGTTCAGAATCAGAAGACAGATGACCCGAATTGAGTGTAAATGATTACATGATAAGCTCTTTAGGAACCAAGCACATGTGACACAACCGTACGATTACTTCTGGGCCAAGTACTTGCCTTCATAAAAGCAAATCCTCACGACATGATTACACGACCTAGGCCTCGACTTCGACCTTTTACTCTCCGCCCCCACCAGAAGAGCGGCTAATCGCCCAGGATGGCAGATGGTGATCTCATCGCGGCTCTTGCCCAAGCTAGTACGATTCAGCATAGTGGCCCTGTTTATGACGCAGAGAAAAAGCCCTTGGAGAGCATGGTTGCTGATTCTTTGGAAGACGATGACGACAGCATCCATGAGGGCTTACCGTTCCCTACTGCCGAAGAGATGCTTACTCTCAGACGTGTATCTGATGCAATTCCATGGAATGCGTATCGTGAGTTGTTTCTTCATGCAGATGTAGCCCATTAAAGTCCACATTAATTTTGTAGTGATCGCTGTCGTGGAGCTTGCGGAACGATTCTCTGTGAGTTCATCTTGTCATGTCATATCATGAATGCTCATTTAACTTGCCTTTCAGTACTATGGTATGTTACACACCTTGATCGCTATTACATCGTGTCAATTTTAATGTCATTTTCAAAGGCTCTAGTGTTGTTTTCGTGAGTATTCAATCACTTTTCAATGAATCATTTATACGAACGTCTATCTCCTACAGACCAACTACATCCAGCAACCCCTTCCTCCTTTCTCCCGTACCGGCGCAGGTGGTGAAAATGGCCAATCTGGTGCCCTTGGCGCCGGTCAACAAATGTCTACAGGCCTTACCACGTTCTATCAGTTCTGGTTCGTGTGTTTTTGCTTATATCTTGTTGTCAGTCTCTTGATCGCGGTTTCATTTAGGGCTTACATCTGTCCAATTGCTGGCGCCTATATTGCTGATACCTACTGGGGCCGTTACAAAACAATCTGCTGGAGTGTCGTCGTTGCCATGTTGGGCCACATCATCATGATCGTCTCTTCAATTCCTGGCATAATAGGCGGTCGTGCATCGCTTGGCATATTTATCCTATCCATGGTTATCACCAGCACTGGCACCGGCGGCTTTAAGTCGAATGTCTCCCCTTTGGTTGCAGAGCAATATCGAATAAAAAAATGTTACATTACTACGACTAGTTCGGGCGAGCGCGTCATCGTTGACCCGGCCATGACCACTACGAGAATCTATATGGTAGGCCGAGTCCAACGCACATTTCAAGCTGCTACTCACACCACCTGCAGTATTTCTACCTGTTTATCAACATCGGTGCTCTCGTTGGTCAGATTGGAATGGTTTATGCGGAAAAGGTACGTTCCCAAATGAGATCTTGAATTATCTGATACGGTATTCTAGTTTGTTGGATTCTGGCTGGCCTACACATTGCCGACCGCAGTTTTCTGTATTTCTCCTCTGGTCCTTTGGTATGGCCGTAATCGCTATCGTAGATCTCCACCGCAAGGCTCCGTTCTTCCGGCCGCGCTGCGCATCTGGCGCTATGCCCAGCGCGGACGATGGTCGTGGAATCCACGCACGACCATCAAAAATCTCACCTCTGATGACTTCTGGGAAAGTGCCAAGCCCTCTAACCAGGTCGGCGAGAAGCCCGTATGGATGACCTTTGACGACCAGTGGGTTGACGAGGTCCGTCGCGGTTTCAAAGCTTGCAGCGTGTTCGTCTGGTTCCCGCTTTACTGTGAGTTCTCCGTACTTAATCTTCTATATTGCTTCCCATGTAGCTTATTTTACGCCATACAGGGCTCTGCTACAATCAACTTAATAACAATTTGGTCTCACAAGCTGCAACAATGACCACCAACGGCCTACCTAATGACGTTCTGTCTAATCTAGATCCCTTGGCTCTCATCATTTTTATCCCGATATGTGATTTGGTGGTAAGTATCGTGAAGGAACATAATTTCCCTAGTCTTATTATGACAATAACAGATATACCCAGCACTTGCACGGGCCGGTATCCAGTTCACCTCTCTGAAGAAAATCGCTTGGGGTTTCGCCACAGCAGCTGCGTCAATGATTTGGGCCGCCGTTTTGCAATACTATATCTACAAGACAAACCCTTGTGGGAACCACGCTGCAACCTGCGAGGACGCGAATGGGAACCCACTTGTTTCCCCGCTGAATGTGTGGATTCAGAGTGGCTCGTGAGTTACTTTCTCAAGTTTACACCCTCTTTGTGAATAGATGTTGATGGTGCATATAGATATGTGCTCATCGCCTTCTCTGAAATTTTTGCATCGATCACGGGTCTCGAGTATGCATTTACCAAAGCACCCACGAACATGCGTAGTTTAGTCATGTCTGTGTTCCTCTTCATGACTGCAGGCTCAGCTGCCATTGGCGAGGCTTTCGTCCGTACGTCACCTTTGTTTGTCCATCTGCGAACGTACTCTCACACAATGCAATAGCACTCTCGATAGATCCACTACTCGTATGGAACTATACTGTCAGCGCCGTCCTTGCGGGCGTTGGTGGCCTCCTGTTTTGGATCGCCGTTCGTAAGCTCGACAAGGAAGAGGATAAGCTCAATAATCTTGCAGATGGGCACTTCGTGCAGGAGCTATGATGACGCTAATGTACCAAACCCAGATATGTTTTTATTCTGGTTTACATTCATGACTTATGATAAATGATGTCCTGGGCTCCTTTTCAAGATTTCCTCCACCCTACGAATTTAGTATTTCATTTGCAAGTACCAATTATTGGAGATCTGCAAACGTGTTGTTACTATGGTCAATTTCAATTAGAGGGCACTTGCTTGAAGTGAGGGCCCAAGGCGCCGCATCATACCAGGACGATGATAGCTAAACTAAGTGCTTCTCGTTTCACTAAAAACAATACTGCATGGTACCAGTGATTCATGAATTACTCCTCGCCATCCGAGTTGCTCCTAGGCGAGTGGGGACTGAAGCTTAAAGGCTGAGCGCTGAGCCCCAGACGTAATCAATGCGGAGCGAGAGTCTTTCAGTCGTGAAGTGGGCATGTTTTGAATTTGGCGCTTCTCGAGCAACTTGCGGTTTTCACAGGGGTAAAGATGAAGGCGGGTAAGGCCCGTATCACAGCATATGTACCAACCCTACCGCATTCCAGCGTCAGATCACGCTGAGTACTTTCCAGGAAAACATGTTAATGCATGAGTAAAACGAGAAGAACGCAGGAACATGTGAAGGAGTGGTTACTTAATTTACATAGGACTGGTTGCAGGGGAGGTGCCACGCACACTGAGTGATGAAGTGGCACGAGCGGTAGAACATTGGTTGGACATCGCTGTTGTTGATCTGTTCATGTGCTTGTCCCATTCTTGGTCGCCGCTGTACTTGGATTTCCAGTGGTATTCCAAGGATGGTCGGTGGACTGAGATCAGACAATAACTGAGGAACAGGACTCAGCAGAGGATGACAAGATTCTGGGATCTTTCAGTGAGAAGGGAGCGGCATGGCGGCCTCGCCGTGATCCGTGGAGGTCGCAGAACGACTTGCCATACGTACATATCAATATGATTTAGATACGAAAAAATACTTACACATTCCCGTAACTTGTCTGACAGGGACCGGAGCGCTGGGGTCAAGACCTTGAACCACAGGCTAGTACGTGGCAGGGGGAGCAAACGGAGGGATCTGTGTAATGTAAAGTTAGTGACTGTTACAAGTGCAACAGCTCACCATTACGACATAACTACTCGTTAACTTTTGCAATTACTCTTGGCCAGTGATGATGGTACGTACGGGCTATGGTGCTGTGTCAGTCAACTCTTGGTGATGAGAACTTTTTGTGTTCGACAAAGCCCCCCTTGCGATCCCGCTAACGTGGGAGTCGGGAATCCTCTTTTCCGTGATCTTTGTGCAGTGATGCACATGCACAAGGGCATGGCCTCAGGTCCTCAGCCCCTGGCCTGGATACTTTACAGGTACAGGCCCCTCTAAAGGGCCTGACCTGAGTTTCTCTAAACCGATCCCTGATGATGTTCCTCGCAAGAAATCGAAGTCCGTACGACGTAGTGTCAATAGTATATATAACAGATTGGTCGCCGTCATTTGCCAAACCAACCACATACATACTGCTTCATGATGGAATCTCTCCCAGACAAAACTTTCTTGGGGACGTCCTATGCATTTTCTCGCAAGTTCAATACTCGCAACCTCGAACATTACTGGTACCCACTGTGGGCTCAGACACTCTCCGATCTAGTGGCAAAAGCGCCGAAATTGATCGTGGCGCCCCAATTTCCTATTTGGTTTGTGGATAATCATGCATCCCAAGAGTCGCTCGATGAAGGCGATGATCCCGAAGACATTGTAGAAACGGCCCAGAAAAAGCAGGATGACTTGGGAACCATCGAAGTTGAGAATGGGGCGGTTAACTCCTCTTTCCTATCCAAGTCGACCGTCCCTGAAAAGGATGCCAAGGAAGTGGTGGTGGATTTTGCGATCATCCATCTTACACCACAGAAGGATGATGAAGAGTGGAAAATAGCTGAGGCGAGCGTTGAGCTTCTCGTGGAAGTGAAGAGGTCCGTGAGCCGGGGTGTGGAAGGTGATAACCTGGAAGCAAAAGTTTTGGAGCAGTTGACGAAAGCCCAGAATGATCTGAAAAAACAAGCAGCGCATCTCTTTCTCAGTGATACAAACAAGCAATCCATCCAGACCATTTCCGCCGCAGGTAAGTTGTCCCTTCCGAATATCTGTATTACAGACCATGATTATCATATTAACAGGTCCGTATTGGAGCGGGACAATAATCAAACGTGCCGACGTTCAATTCACCATGCAAGATCTTTCAGCAGACTATGAGCCCGGCCAAGGACTCAGTGACACGTTGCTGTATTGGACTATACCCGTTTGCATCGGCAGTCCAGAATCCGATGCATGCCTTGATATCATTTTCAACGAATTCAAAGAATGATATTGGAAAATGCCCACCCTGGATATATCACTCTGTTTTAGAAGTGATGCGTACAGTGCCATGTACTCGAAATTGACAGAAAAACACTGCGCTAGCCTGAGTACTTAGTAAAAGTACGACAACGATCAATCACCTGTCTGTCTAGGTTTGTTCCATGATATCGGTCAAGATGGATAACGCAGTTTAAGAACTTAGACCTTGTTCTCATCCAGGTCGACTTGTCTCTAGCGCTAAACAACTATTATGAAAACAGCGGAATATCCGTGATAAATTATTCACAGCAAGACTGCGGAGCTACATCGTCTAGCCAAAAAAACGACTTACCAAACACAATGAGAATGAGCCTGATCCCTCATCTCTCTAAACGCAATACACCACGCAGGAAGCATCGAATCTCTCAATCGCAATATATCTTCCACCAAACTCTTGTACGACTCCTCAAGAAGGTACGATTCTCGGTGCTTCGTGTCGATATCGATATGCGCAGAAGGGTGAGAATACGTTCGCTAAGCTCATATTTCTGGTTCGGGGTTTCCGAAGAAGCCACTGACATTGGTTGTGAGGAAGTGGGTCATTAGAAATGAGCGTGAGGGTGAAGGAGAGGAGGAAGGACTTATACCCAGCAAAGAGCATCCTGTCCACTGTGACCAAACTGTGTGGCTTAGTACGATTGGCTAACTTGCACGCCACAATCATATAGTTGTCGGTGCTCCTGAGGGTGAGCGCTGAACGCTTCTTTTCGTTGTTAGTCCTCTGAGTCAAATGCGTAGCGCCATTCCTATTCCTATTTGAAGCTTTGACAACGTGTATTCGGCGTGCAGCGCACATGAGGTGGAGATCAACAAGCGCCAGGCTGCAGCCACCGGGTCGCGAGCGGTGGCGCACGTGGCAGAACAGTTCAGGGTTTAGGTAAGAAATCAACGAGACAAAATGGAAGAGAACTTTAGATCAGGCACACACTTCAGTACTTACTGTCATCAAAGCATTAATATTGTGCATCGTGCATCATGTATGGCAACCTGGCTAGATTCAATTCAATGGTCACGCTGGCGACTAGCCCATCCCGAACAGTGCGCACCCGACGAGCTCTAAAGCAAGTCATGTAACTGATCGATGTAAGCGACAATATGGCGATTTCCTGATCACATCCGTCCTTCCAGGTTCCGAATTTTGTTACACTCTTGGAAAATAGTTATCTATAACTGACTGAAGGCATGCAGAAGTATTGATCTTCCACCACTGGTTTTCATATTGAACTAGCTCTCACTATCTACTCAGCGCCTCGACAAGTATGGCCACCTGAGAGCCAGAACATTTTAAATCGGACATCTGATGCAACCTCTATCGATCTGCTTGCGTTACAATATGCTGTGCTAGCGACTTGCTGGACGTTGAGTCAGCTGAAGTCCTCGGTGAGCAACCGGCTAGAATTGAATTTGTAACATGCCCTAAGTATATATTGAACGCGACTAACACCATCTTCTAGACATGTATCCGAGAAGAACGGAAAACCGCGTATCTGTAGTTTCGAGCACGCATCGCATGGCACTGATGTCTTGCCAACAGCAACTGTCGTCCCTATTTCACGAGTCGCGCTTCGTGTCGGTTTGGGGGGAAATCGCACCGTTTTCGTAGAGAGAAGCTGGTAGGTTTCGTGGCAGAAGCTTATCCCTTCTAAGCTGAAAGTAACACGAGGATTCTTGGGCCCAGCATAAAAGCCTGGAACAAATGATTGCAGTTCACCATCGAACTTTTGCATCCTATCATTCGCACCCTGACAATCATGCTTGTTGCGGATTTTTCATGCCTCATACTATCGTCTCTACTTCTTGGCATTATGACCCACGGAATAGCTGCATTCAATATGCTATCCAACGACAATGTGAGGCTGCGTGCATTTTTCTCAATCCTGACTACTAATCCTTTCCTCATTAGCTCGCCGTGTAAGTGTCATATATATCATCTACAAGGTCAGGTACAAACCTCCAAATGTCACAGCTACTGGGGCCAGAATTCATATGGAGCCACCCATCCCGATAAAACTGCTCACTGGCAGAAGACGCTTTCATACTACTGCATGGTTAATTTCCTTTTATCTGAAGTCTCGAGTCGCTACTTGACCCTGAGTCTCTCAGGACAGTGTCGTTGATACCTTCCCAATTGCCTTCCTTGTCGATAGTTATGCGGAGGGTAATCTCCCGTCGATTGACCTAGCAAATGTGGGTAGTTCGTGACCTTCCAGGATCATGCTGACTCCAAGTTGATGTGCAGATCTGCAACTCAGGCAATGCTAACTATTTCCCAGGCACTGAATTACTGAATTGCTCTTTTCTTGCCTCGGATATCGAAATGTGCCAGTCCGCGGGAAAGGCAGTCACCATCTCGCTTGGTGGCGGAACAGGAAATATCCAGTTTCAAAGCGACTCTCAGGCCACCGCATACGCGCAAACAATATGGAATCTTTTCCTGGGTGGAAAGAGCAAGACCCGTCCCTTTGGATCTGCGATTCTTGATGGGTCAGTCAGCCTTTTCACATCTTCAAATTTGTTTTGAACATAGGCCAGAATTGACATGGACATCGAGGGTGGTTCGCAAGCAGGTTATGTTTCCTTTTTGACTGCGCTTCGCAAACATATGAATCGAGGCAAGAAGAAGTGAGGTTTATGTTTCTTCTGGTGTGAGCATTGGTTTATATCGTTTGCGCAGGTATTACATCACTGCTGGTAAGCCAAAACGCGTCTAATCGACACTCATTTGGTTTTCATGTCCGAAATCTGTCCCAGCGCCTCAGTGTCCTTTCCCGGACGAATATATCGGAGACACTCTCGACTCAGTGGGATTCGATGCAGTATATGTCCAATTTTGTCCGTCTTTTTTTTGATCGCCCCGCTGTTTCTGTGGTTGATAATCACTCACAGATAATAACTATTGTGATCTAAAGCATTACAACAATCGTAATGTAAGTTACGATGCTTCTGTCCAGTACTATTCCTCAATAGGGTCGTTGAGCACAGGACTGGAACTTTGCTGCTTGGTATGTACTGACGTGGGCCAGTTCGTGTCCTACTTCCTAACCCTCATTAGGGACGATTGGGCAAACAACGTCTCACCCAATCCTGACGTTAAGGTTTATATCGGTGCTCCCGCGTCATCCACTGCAGGGTCTGGCTATGTCAATTCCAAAAAATAACGTCAATAATTCAGCAAACGCAGTCCAATTACTCTTCCTTTGGAGGGGTCATGTTATGGGATATATCAGACGCGTACGGTGCGTCGGACCTCCCTTGTCTTCATAACCTTCCATAATTCCACTGCCTCAGCCAACCATCGCTATGACATAGCAGTCAAACAAGCTTTAACATCAGATGAGGATCTGCTCAACAAACAAATTCGCGATCAACATCTATCAGAAACGCGCAATATCACCCAAGAAGAGGACTGACGGTTATTCGTGCTTGACTGCATACCTCAATGGTTTCTCCCCATCGCCAGGGGTACCAACGTTTCAGTAAATTTCTCCCTAACTATGCTCTCAAAGGTTAACAACTTCTAGGTAGTTTGAACTTCAGTGAGCATTCTCAGGTATCTGTAGTTCTCGTAGATAAGCGATGTTGAAATTGAGGATCACGATTCACATGTGATAGGATACTTACACGAATCACATAAGTCTGTGTGCGTGATTGACACTGCAGCACATAATCTTCGCTGCCTTCGTCTGAATCGTTATGGATATCTTCACCTTTGGCTTGGAAGTTTGCAATGACCGATCGCGACCTTCAATATCTGCGATTGTTATCACCTCCACCATATTTCTCCTCGGAAAAGCCCAAAATTTCACTTACAAAAGCATGACCGTCGGCTTTGTTGTCATGAAGCTCTGAAGAAGACTACTTAGTCGGGTTGGAGCCTTGTCATAGGCGAGTGAGAATTTCGACCTAGTCACGATGAGTGAGTTCGACGACTAAGAAGAGAACCATCTCTGCGAAGGCTGTACGTAATTTAGGTCAACACCTTCGCCGTCTAGACTCATGACCAGCCGCATTCTATCACGGTAGTGGGAAGTGCGGGTCGGGGAATAACACAGATGAAGCAATTCTGACGCAAAAGGCGGTTAATCAGCAAACTGCGGAAGCGAGGCGTTGACTAATCCATTGTTCATATGCGACCTGATCGCCTCAACGCACGTTGAAATCGAACTGACAGCAATAGTGCGATTCCATGTCGAAGTATGCCCAAGATAGGTGACGGCGGGCGAATATCTCATCACCTGAGGCTCCAACTCATCTTAGCGGTCATCATGTGATGATGTACTTACCTGAAGGTGCGCTCGCGCTGCGTTTATCTCAATTTTGCCCAGTGGATTTTAGAGATCAGTCCGATAGGACATACTGGCATCTGAGATGATGACGACCCATACCCATAGTCAAACAAGGCCCAGCCCACCATATTGACGCGACGTCGTGAGGTGTCGATAAACACGACTTCTGCTAGAGCCTGGTGATCGCAATTACTAGTAGGGTTGAGGTTCGTTGAGGGGTCCTAAGGCCTGAGAGATATACATGTCAATCTGCTCCCACAAGCTATATATCCATGCCCATCTGCAACACAACATTCGAGTCTGATCAAGGCACTAGCACTAGTAGTACTCCAGACTACCACATTTCTTCATCGATGAAAAGAATCGCTCTGGGAGAATTCGGGCCTGTCGATTGTCGTTACGTAGTGCAGAGATAGTGGCTAACAAATCGAGATAGTATGATCAAAATATGGTCGAGGTAAGGGTGTGCTATATGGTGAAGTATGTACGACGGACAGAGATGCAAAATTTCACTCATCCGCGTCATCCTGTGCTTGTGAAAGGGCACGTAGGGTATTGTTAGATATGCACATCACTTCTGCGAATCTATCTGCAAAAAGCACAGCACCTTGAGCTCGCGTCTTGATGGCGCAGAGCTCTGCGAATGCAACGGAGACGCCGAACGAACCACTAAGAGTGTGTGCATAAGATGCCATGATGGTTTTGCGTTCCTCGTCAGAAAAAAATAATATCTTCTTCGAGTCTGGCCACTGTGCAAAGTGTTGTACTGACTTTTGGATCGCTTGTGTCTTTGGATCCGAAGACCCCCTCCCTTCTGAAGCCTTCTTCTGGAGAGAAACGGCGGCTTGCCACTTCCCATGTGCTTCCTTGACATGGGCTTGGGCAACGCTCAAGTTGTCTTGCAGAACGTGAGAACCAGCTTGGAGAGCTTCTGCTGCCCTACGAGACGCACAGAGGTAGGGTAAGGTAAGGTCGTGGTCTGCAGCACTGGGGGAAGAACTCCGGAGGACGGAATACTGTTTGAGGAAGTCGTCGCGGAGACGACGGCCCTCGTCAACAAGGGCGTCGAGAAGGTAGGGCGTCGAGCCCTTGCGTTTCGAAACCTCTTGGCCCTCGGTGTTCTGTTCGAGTGCGGCCATGTAGTACGGTTTACGTTTTCCGTTATTTTTGCGATCTTCTTCGAAGACACGGCGTTTAACCTGGAGCCCCGTCTTGCTCGCATCGAGGCAGGTAGTGAACCTGCACCGCACAACATAAGGCGAGTACCATAGCAATAGGCTGAAAAAAATTCTCACATGTATGCCAGTTGAATGGTGGCAGCACTTGCATAGCCGCGCTCATACACGGCGAGGTCATGAAACTTCGAATATAATCCGATTTTTGTGTCTGCGAGTCCAAGAAGGAGGGCCTTCTGGAACGCAGTTTGAGCCTCCTTTGGAGAGAGATTGGATATTCGTTCGTTAAATTTCTCAACATGTTCAACTTCTCGCTCAAAGTTGTCACTCAAACCTGCAGGCGCCATACACAGTGGAGCGGTATTGAAGTTTTCGACAAGCTGTTTGGACCAGACCAACGTGACCGTGTCTTTGAAAGCAATTATTGAATGACGCAATATAAGTGACATAAACTCACCTCCATCATAATCTACAGAATGAACACGTCAGCCGATGCCCAGAAAATGAGGGTGGAAGTAAGTGCCTACCTCCTCCACCCAAGTAGCTTGCCAATGAGCGCTCTCCCTTCACAGGGAACACGATGATATCGAAGTATTTATCCAATTTTGGGTAGCTGACAGCAGTGACCTGATCCATATCTGATAAAGATCATCCAACGAGGTATTGGTGACATCGGAAGGGAGTCTTGTGGGATTTCTCCACACCTGTTTATCAACGCATCAGGACAGTTCATTGCAATTGACTGAAGTGATCACCAGAACAGGCTCAGTCACAGTATTCATCCGGGCTCCGCTTTCGGGGTCAGTGATTAGTTCTGAAGAGCAAAAATGTATTTGCCCCTCCTCGAGGACCCCATATGGATCTGCTGCTGGATGAGCTAAGAAATAATCACAGAAGAAGCTACTCGCCCGGTATGATATATGCTTCCAGGGACTCCTCGACTGGAATGTGGAATTTCTTGATGTAGTCGTCGAGGACTTGGGTCACCACGTACTCAAGTTTGTAAAAAAGTTGGTCAAGCTTAAGAGGATGAAAACCGGCCTGCAGTAGTTCAAGGACAGACTCGTGTAGAGTCAGTGGTTCACCGCTGCGAGGATTGCGGCCCTGATTAGCCGAGATGTAAAGCTGTTCGTTTGCGAACGAATCTGTGCGCACTGTGCAGGTCAAGCTAGGCACGGCTTTCTGGAGCGTCAGTCCTTCACTCGGATATCCGTTGTATGTCGTCGCGTAGTAAGCAGATCGCAAGGGTTGAAACTGTTTGTGATTTACGTCCAACTAGAACGCGTGGGATTGAAAGAGAAGGTGACTGGTCACTGAGACCTGAGGGCCGCCGATGCGAGGCAGGCAATGAATCTCTCCGAATCTTCGGTGCCATACCCACTCGCGCATTTCGTACTATCTGTTTTCGACAGTTATATGCGGTGGTGAAAGAACAGAAGTAATAATAGTTAGCTCAAGAGGAATGAGCGATCGCACATACTATTTGGACTCGGAGCTCAGAAGATACATGAAGCTTGAAGTACAGACACGGATTGCGTCCGCAGGATCAATCGTTCCATGCTTGGATACGTAGTTCGGGTTTGAATTATTACCGTTCTCTGCAGAGAGCACAGTACGTATGCAGCATAAGAATAGAATGATGAGTAATTAGTTGTTGTTTGGCAAGGCAAACAGGCACGTATACTTGACTCACACTCTCATCCGATGGGTGGGACTGGAATAGTCAGCCGTTCTAACAGGTTTAAATCTTCATCCATGACCAGGCTCCTGTCGCCGAGATTCTTCGGAACAGACCTACATAAGTAGATTTAGGTGCTAAGAGCTTCACCCAGCTCACGCTGTGAATCACGCACACGCTCGACCGGCACGAGCACGCTGACCAAATTTAGAGGTGGTACCTGATAGTTTGCCGATTGTATGCAGCCTCCCGATATATATCGACCCCATCAAGTACTAGGCGCTCAGCCCAAGTGGCAGCAGTCCGAGAAGATCGTTTTGACAACGATACTGGCGGCAGTTGGCGTTTCCACGTACTTCCATTATGGGTCCTATAGGAGCACTCCTCGGATCTTCTGATACGCGTCGGAAGTATTTCGTGGTCGTACCATGTGCTTCGGATGTTCAACTTGTAGTTGGTTCGGATTCGCCAACAGGGAAATTACTAGGCTTGATATACTTGGCTCTAACGGCTATAGTTGGCGGTCTCGGTCTATACTAAGTCATGACGTGACGAAGGGGGCCTTATAGATTCCCCAAGGTGCGTCGTCCTTGCCTCGTGTATTTTTAGGGGAAATCACTAGAGAAGAAATCTCTTAACTGAGCACCGTGGATGTCACTCCTACAGTGCCGTAGCCAAAGGCGCGTCAAGCACTAGATGTTATATTCTTGGATATCACAGAGGTAAAGAGAATTCAGCAGGTGGCCTCCATTGGACACTCACATCTCTCCAGTAGTTCTTGGTCGTACCACATGGATGGTTAAACAGAACTCCATTTTCATCCAATTGACATGCGACTCAACTCCTGTGTGAGCAAGCCTCAGCTGCCCCGAATGGTTCAGCTGAGTTGTTCATTGCCGATATCGCAGGCACAATCGTTGTAGTCCAACTACCATGAAGCATAACCCTTTCCGTATCAGGTTCGTTGAGACTTCTATCTGCCATCGCATCCGCATTCCGTGCTGCATAAAGAGAAAGTGGTCTTGTGCAATAATATGTTGTCTGTCATTGTTCCCCATCCTACTATTCCTATTCTATAGCAACGAAGATCATCGCGATGTTATCCAAATCTACCCTGACATATGTGCAGTTTCTCTGTTTCGTTACCCGCACTATTGCGGCGTTTGACATGTCATCAAATCAGAATGTCAGTTAGTCTTCCTGTTTCCTGACGCGTGATTGACAATTTCGACTAGCTGGCTGTGTGAGTAGATCACGAGCATAATACGCATTTCTCCGTTACCAACGACCTACGGGTTGCAGGTATTGGGGTCAGAACTCATATGGAGCTGTCAATCCAGACAATACTGCAGAATGGCAGCAGCCCATCTCTTACTATTGCGATGTCCGCCTAATCCCATATTATACCGGAAAAATTGTCTCATGTCTTAATTGCAGGACACCATAATCGACACCTTCCCGATAGCCTTTCTAGACGAGTTCTACTCGACAGACAACCTCCCGTCCATCGACCTTGCAAACGCAAGTTCTCGTTTTTGATTGCCCGAACCTATCTAACCCTGCAACAGACTTGCAACACAGGCGATAATTCTCTTTTTTCAGGGACAAACCTCCTCAATTGCTCATTCCTCGCATCAGGCATCGAGACTTGTCAAGCTGCAGGAAAAATCGTGACGATCTCATTGGGAGGAGCAACAGGCTCTAATGGCTTTGCAAATGACACCGAAGCAGCGGCATATGCACAGACAATCTGGGATCTTTTCCTGGGAGGTTCGAGCAGCACGCGTCCTTTCGGGTCCGCCATCTTGGACGGGTAATAATGCATCAACCTCTTAAGAATGTACGATCTGACTTTAAATCCAGCATTGATATGGACATCGAAGGTGGCTCTCAGACTGGATTTGTATCTTTCTTGTCTGCCCTTCGTGCCTTGATGGATGGTGGCAGTAAGCCGTACGTCGTTCTACAGGCTTTTTAATTCGCTTTCTAATAGCTTTTTCATAGGTACTACATCACTGCGGGTTCGGTTCCTGATGCTTCACACGATGACTGTTACTAATACTGTGAGATTTATCAGCGCCTCAATGTCCTTACCCCGATGCCTACATTGGTACTACTCTGAACGAGTTTGGATTTGATGCTGTATATGTCCAGTTTTGTGAGTGATATTTTCAGCTTGAGTTTGCATCTTACACACGTTTAGATAACAACTATTGCGGATTGACGAATTATGACAACCCGAATGTGAGCATTCCATAGGCCGATTGTTATCATCGACTAACAATGTGAACCGTAGGCTTGGGACTTTGCAACATGGTATATGATCTCATTTTGACTGACCGAAGTTTTCTCCGCCTGACCAAAGCACAGGGACAATTGGGCACATACGGTATCCCCTAATCCAAATGTCAAAGTCTACATTGGTGCCCCAGCATCATCGAGTGCAGCTGGATCCGGATATGTCAGTCCATCGACGTTTACCCCAATAATCCAGGAAACAATGGCCGAATATTCATCTTTCGGAGGCGTTATGCTATGGGACGCGTCTCAGGCGTACGGTAAATCCGTGATATACTGCCTCTATACACTTATGACTGAATTTTCTCTTCAGCAAATGACAGATACGACATCTCTGTCAAGGATGCACTATTAGGCGGTACGTCTTCCCCTCCGCCGACTACGACTACGATTACAACCACCGCCACGCCGACGACCACGACCACGACTTCGCCGATTACTACCACAACGAGCACCAGCACAATATCAAGTCCTTCTCCCACAACAACATCTGGGACTATTTCCTGCGCTGGCGTGGCAGCATGGCAAAGTGGTGTTGCTGTGAGTTCGATTACATATTACGCAATTTTGGGAGTCTAACCACTTTACTTAGTATGTTGGAGGCGACGAAGTCACATATGAGTGCGTGTGCAAGTTGACTTGCGCTCGTGCATTGCAATCTAACGTATCACATTATCACAGTGGGGACCTCTGGACTGCGAAATGGTGGTCGGAGAGTGATGTTCCAGGTGGTAAGTGAAAGTTTCTTGTGTGACGCTGCTAGTTTACTATTTGGGATGATCCTTAGGCGCTTCCGGTGATTGGGCAAACAGTGGCGTATGCACATAACGATTCTACCTCTGCGCGCTTTTGTTAGATGTAGAGGTTGTTGCTATTGCTAGACTGCCCAAGCCCAGCTAATATTTTCTACATAGTGTACAACAAATGTTTAACGATGATGTATTTCCCCTTTATTTCTTTCGTGTAGTTTATGATAAATTTTACAAGCACCCTTTATCTGATGCAACGCCGGAAAATCTCTGAAGTTATACACCAGAAACAGTATGTGTTCCCCGGGCCTCGGCAGCCTCGGCAAGCCCTGCGTGTCCCACTCCATGCGCCTTGTATGGGTATTTGAAACGTGTGTATGGAATAAGTAAGATGAATTCGTCGGGTTTATGGGTCTGTCAAAGTCTATGGCTTACAGATAGGACAGATGCGTGCGTCTGGCCAGCCAGTGGGGTGTCAAACGCGAGGACTACGTCCGGGGGTAGTGGGTGATTAGCCTGGTCACTGCTCCCGAAGTTTAAGCTTTCCGGTCGATCGCGACAATGTTATTTGTCCCAGCATGTCACAAGATACTTGTGGTAATGGAAATACTCCGGTTTCATGCGAAAACGACAGGCCCTTCAGGAAGGTCAAACTGGTATAAACCGATGTTCGTGGTTTCTCCACGTCATCGAGTGAGTACTTTGACGGGGTTAGGAATGACTCTTACGGTGCTTATGTAAGCTTAGTCTAAATTGAAGGGTTCACTAAAAAGGAAAGCTTTGGTGGTTTCCCAGCTTACGGTTGCTGTCTCATTACCCCTGCGGTAGTTGGACTCATACTGCGTGCTGAACACGCCTTCGCTTTGTCCCATTTCTGACCACGACTTTGATCGACTCATACTTCTAGACTTGTAACCCTAATGTCGTTTCTTTTCTAATTTCTTTCTACTACCCATTTCATACTGGTCTGTTCGAGTCAAATACCATTTCCCTTTACAATGTCCAATGACATAAACAAGGCCGACCAGATAGCACACAGATTCTACACAAAGCTTTGTCTCGTCGTCTCAAATGCTAGGGCTACTTCTGAGCCGAGGTCTCAATCAAAGGTCGACAAATGGGTGCGTAACTCCTTCAGGTTACAGACTAAACTAACCTCTTTACAGTTCAATCTTGAAACCCCAGACTCTGACCTCTTCAAAGATCATCTACGCATATACAAAGCAATATCTACTACGCCTGCGCCACCCCCACTCGAACTTCAGGTGCTACTCTCCGTCCCAGATCTTATCACTAATCAAGTCTTGGTCCACCTTGCACATGACTCCTCTCGCTCTCGTGTCGACCCAACGCCCAGGCACATCGTACTCGAGAATTGGTTGCTCAATTTTGTTCCAGAACCTCGTGGCGACAGTGACTCCGACAGTGTGGCACCATCCACCATTTACAAGCACGGTATACCTCTCTTCCGTAGTATCTACAGTTTGCTTCGTATTCTTCCCTCCTGGAAGCTTTACAAGAAGCTCAGGAGGCGCACGAGCAATGCATACCGGAACGGCAACCTAAGTATCCATTTGCGCGTCAAGGGCCTCGACGACGGCGTTAGCGTGACTGACATCCTCGATTTCGGTAAGTCACGTTACCTTCAACCTCGTGGCTTCATCTCATGTCAGCACTTCATCTCCGTCCAATGAAGACACGCCCCCTGCACCCAATGCACCACCACTACAGCACCAAACTCATCTCTTCCCTGCCATTCCACATCCTTTAGGTACACTCTCCCTTGCCATCACCTACCTCTCTTCTCCGAACTTCCAGCTCGACGAACTTGAGTCCCTCCTCTCATCTCGCTTCCTCTCTCTAGATGAAGGACAGGACTTCACCCCTACCCTTGCAAAGAATCAGCAGCGTGATTCCCTAACAGGCCTTCCAGGTAGTCAACCATTGCGCGCATCTCTTCCAAAGTCACCGCTGTCCTCAATCGCAGATCGTTTTGTTCTCCCTGCCCCAAATTCTCACTCACGTACAAACTCCATGCCAGTCAGCCAGAGTCCGCGCTTGGGCGCTTTCCCCGTAAGTCGTACTTCCACCGGTGCTGGGATCAATGCAGGATCAACATCTGCCCTTTCGATTGCGTCCTCGCGTCAAGATTCGAGTACAGCTTGGTCTAAGGAAGACACAGGACCTTTTTCGGGCATTTCCGCTGCTGCACGCATCAGATTGGAGAGTATGGGAGGAAGGAGTAGTAATGCTGTCAGTGTTATCATCCGATTTATTCACCGGCGACTGACGTATTTTCAGGACCTCCCCTCTGCCCTAGGGCCACTTCCGATCCGAAGACCAGGTATTAACCCGGTCCATCCATTCAAGACATCCACGCTGTCATCAGGCTCTCCTTCCCTCCACTCACCTTCCCCTTCTCTGCGTCAACCGTCGCCACTCGCCGCAGGCAATCTATCGCTACCTTCTCGTCCGGTGCCACTGTCGCCGAACTCCTCTCGTGTTGTTCCCCACTCCTCGATTGGTTTCGGTAGGCAGTCACCAAGTAGCATCGGAGGCCGCTCAGAAGGCGAGGACACATCTCCGAAGATCCCAACGAGGAAGCGTTATTCCAGCAGTTTTGGTCATCGCTACGCTGCAGCTGGAGGTGGGGGGAGCGTTGGAAGTGCAGGAAGTGGGGAACGAGCAGAGGTGAGCGACCTCATTACCTTATTATACATCATCCTTCACGTTGCATATCGACCTCGCTGATATTGCATTTCATCGCACGTTGCTTCATTTTTCATCATTTGTTATTTATAGATGGAATATAGTACTGATAACTTCCTGTGCAGAGTACTTCCTTCCTTGGCGTACCCACCGATGACGATGAGATATCCATATTTGTCAAAGATATTGATGCGCGGAAGCCACTCAATGCTCAACGTCAACCTTCTCCCGCGTCTACACAGGGCCGACCCGCTACCCCATCACACACCAAATCCGACTCCATGGGTTCCGCGGGACCGATGTTGACACGAGAAGAAGAAGTCGACGAACGTTTACGCCACATGAATGAGACGTTCCTTGCGAGCTTGGAGGGACTTGGTGGTAGCCGGAGAAGAGGCAGTATAGGTGGAGAAGAGGTAGGCGCAAGCCCTATCTCGAGTGTAAGTGGACGTGGTGAAGGAGAGAACAGAGGTTCGCAGCCCACGGGGATCTGGCGAGAATCGTCAAGACCGAGACTTGGCTCGTTACGCAGCATGAGTGCCAACGACGTGGCTTCGAGTGGGGGGTCTGCAGAAGTGATGGGGAAGTTGGAGTTCGATGAAGAACCTCAGGCACGAAGATAAGGTTCCCGTTGATGCGGCATGCATCTACTCTCATAAACATACGACTAATTTGGTGGGGTGATGGGGATTAGCCTTGTATCTTCTGCAAGCTGCAAGGTCAGAACCAGGTTACTGGGCGAGTTTGCTGATTTTCATGGCATCGTCCTCGTTATATTATTTTCACGCATTTTATAGCCATTTGTTCCATTATCTATCGTCATGCATACCCGAACTCTCGTCTTTATCATATGCATAAGTTCTATACGCAGGGTTGATTGGCAATTCATGAGTATGTGTGCCTAGTAGGAGTTGTCGAATCGACTGTCTCGGACAACACACATCAAATTTTCCGACCTACTACGGTCTAGATGGTGAACGCACAATATCAATAATCTTGCTGCTCAAGGCTACTTGACTTTGGGCCACTTCATCAACAAAATGTTCATCTTGGCATTCGATGATGGCTTGGAACTGGTCGCGGAAATTCCGTTCCTCTTGTCCATTGGCGCATCACCAAGATTAGAATAGTTAGCACTGTTCTAGGTTTTCTGGACCCAATCCCAATGTGTTTGATTGAAGCATGGAAATAGAAATCGGGCTAGTGGCGTACGAATGATGAGAAGTGGCATGGATCATTTTCACAATCGCCTACCTTCGCCCACTCAATTTTACCAGGCACGTAGCCGGGCATCAAATCCCAGAATAATCCACTTTCCTTTGACATATCATGATCTGTTAACGGTATGATGGATACACCGGGTACTTGAAAGACGCATCGCTATGTTCGGTCAAAGACAGGACGGAAGCAAATGCCCTTCGAACACATGGGAAAGTGCATGAGCACCCTCAGGGTTAAGCGTGGCCTGGGGGCTGTAGATGCTTAGTCTGATCAGTGAAACACATAATGACGTAGGGATTTCGTGAGGTTTGCTCATTTGAGTAAGAACTAGCGAAAGATATAAAGTTGACGGAACGTTGGTGAGATGAGGGACACCATAATGGGTATGCCACATCATTGGCAGCGAAGCAAAGAGAGAAAACCACGAACCGGGTGTCATGTATTCCTGCAGAATGGGCTCAATAGCAAATAAAGCAAATCTTGGTTCTGCCTCGATCGGTGAATTAGCTTCACTGATAAGCCGTACCTCTGTTAGATTGCACGTTTCAAACAAGTGTATTAGTACACAAACCTCCGCGGACTCGGAATTGCAGTTAGCTGGAGGTACTTCCTAGATGTGTCAATGACTTACAGCACCTCAACTTCGTCGTCGAACTCTATATTTTACCTTGTCCGTTGCATAATAGCTGATACGAGCCGGCTATGATGGTCAAAGCATGGAATATGCTCACCGGATGCTTTTGATACTACTTTAACCGCGAGAGTCCTCAAGTCTAGGATATCGCAGACCAAAAAATTGTGCCGCAACACAGCACAGTATTACTAGTCATTAGATTCATTACAACGTCCTCTGAAAACGACCGGAACTTACGATTCGAACGAGTGCGTGCTTGCGGGAGTCACATCAACATCCTCGCCGTTCGTAGTGGCCCGTCCAAGGCCCGTCAATTAAGAAGTTTAAAGGAATGTGTTGATCCGAATTTCACGAGCCACATGGGTATCAACTTTAGGCAACACTTGCAAACAGTCCGATGGGGCCCGAATTTCTCAGGTTATTCCCGTCCAAGCTGCATCAATCATCAACCGAGAAACTACTAGTATGACCTTGTCATCCAAAAAAGCTCGAGGCTTGTCGCCCTTATGGACCCGGAGGCCTCTCGGTCTTTGAAACCTACCGTACTCTCAAAAAAATGCGCAACCCTCCTAGTAAATTTCACTACCATCGGCGAGTCAGGTCATTAATTCTCTTGTTGAAACGAATCATTCAAGTGTCAATCTATAATAGTACTTACTTGAAGCAAGTTGGTGCGCCAAGTCCTACTGTTTAATGCCACAGAACATTTTTCCGGTTATAGACGCGCTCATATACATACAAGCGAACTTGATCAGCATCATCTTCGGCGTGAACACTGCTATCCCAGATATATATTTGTCTCACCTTGGCTACTGCTGATGTCGGACAACTTGTGGATTACATCATGTTGTAGCCGGGCCTGCCAGGTTGTCGTGGGCACATTTTGTACAGCAAGAAAAAGCCCGTTTCTTGTGCAACGTGGTCACCGTTTAGATCGTTGGACATGTGCATCGGTGATTTAAAGATACGACTTTCTGTTGCCCTCTAACGGCGCAGGCTCAACGGGTTTTGATCACGGTGCTATTTCATGGAGGGACTGTACGTCATCAAAGCATCTTGCCACAAGTCCGAAGTCCTGATGAGGTATGTGTAGCAAGGGAATTCGGTACCGGTTATCATAACACATTCTTTTTGATTGCTATGCTTGATTGACCGGCCACTCAAGTCACTCGCTTGGTGATTGCGCTGATGGGCAGTCAAGGGTCCAGTAGGACCCTTGTCGGCGCCGGCTTTTATTCAAACGCCTTGATCTTCTATATTATATGCAATGACTCGTTCCAGCTTTTTCTCTCGGTGTTGTTGAAGATAAGAGCTGATTTGTAAACCTTAGATTATGGTGTGTTCGCCATAGAGATGGTCGCAAATTTTCTCTTGCGATGGGGCTGTAAGTCGGACGTAGAGTGCTGCCGTGTTTATTATAACAGTCCTCAAGTCACCCTATCCCATTCTTTTGAGGCGATACACATTGCAGTGCTGCTAGCCTCTGGCGATTCACCTCCAAATTCGGAAATCTCTTCACACATCATGCAAAAATATGGCTTCTAGACGAAACAAAATTTACAAACACAGCAAGTGAAGTGGATGATCGGCTCTTTTGTGTGTTCCTTCTGATTTCGAGTACTCAGGTTGCACATAGTTAGGAATCTTTATCACTCGTGACATACTCGAATCGGTGTGCCAGAGTCGCTCTAAGTTTCCGTACTCATGAAAGATTCCGTGAGTTACTACGTCATTGTTGATTTTCATGATTTGGAAACAAGGTCGGCGATTCAATGGTTGCCCCATGTCATACACGCAAGAGGTAAGAAAGACGCATGAACTCAAATAAGACATGTTGCTACACGTAACACATCAAACACCGACAGAAAGGGTGAAGTCATGCGAGACGAAGATAGCGCACCTGTGCTTCCCCCCTTAATAAGTTACCGCAAGCACTATTAGAGGTTATCAAAGCCACCCATACAAACACACGATGTCTCAGCCGATGATTATACTTTACGACGTACCATCCAATAGTCCGCAACCTTGGGCCCCCAATATCTGGCGGGTACGGTAAGGCATTTTTCTCTAACAAATATATATGCTGATATATTTTCTAGGTTGATACTCAATTATAAACGGCTCCCCTACCGTACTACTTGGGTGGATTTTCCAGACATCGAGGAAACCCTCCGTGGCATTGGGGCCCCACCAACATCCGTCAGAAATGATGGCCGGCCTGTCTTCTCTCTCCCAGTCATCGTGGATCCCATACGGTCGCCGCAGGCTCCTATAGTACTTTCAAATGCAAGTCACATTTCTGAATATCTGGAGGTTACTTACCCAGGCTAGTATAACTTTCTATCTGCAATCTTTATATCTGAACAATTTGCAGCGCGTCAAGTCTTTCCAGAGGGATCTCGTGCACTGCAAGCGTTGTTTGTGCACTATATACAAGAAATATTCGCGAAGCCACTGCTCCCTATCATGGTGCCTCTTAGTCACCAACGTTTACCGGAGCGTAGTCAAACTCATTTCCTCAGTGGGACGACGGCAAGTCATCTTTCCGTTCCTCCAGAGAGAGAGCAGGCTTGGAGGGCAGTTCAAGAGCAGTTCGATTTTCTAGCAAATATTCTTGACAAGAACTCAGGCACTGACGGTGACGGGGTGGTTTCTATGGGCCATGAGCTCACATATGCTGACTTCGCCATCGTTTCGGTACTCATTTGGATAGAGAAAGTTGCACCGCATGATGGCTGGGTGAGGATTCGGCAGTGGAACGGAGGGCGGTGGGGTAAATTATGGGAAAGGTGCAAGAGCTGTATGGATGTATTTTAATTAATTCCTACGACGGGCGTCGCATCTAGTGAAATTGCCATCCCTTCTATACCTTATTTTTTCCCTTTGTTCGAGTTTATACTGTACAAAATGTTGATGTATTGGCCCGTGACAAGAGTGGGCGTATGATAGTAACTCTGATTCTGTGTGCACATAGCGAGACTCAGGTGAAGGGGCATGCCATCAATGCAATTCCGATATGCGCAGCAGACGTAGTCGCTATAAACAGTCCTACTAGTATAGTCTACTTATTCAACACCTTACCAGTAGTTGAACCTCCCTCAACTTGAGATGCGATATTCCTCGCACAAGCTAACTTTAATCAACCATGAATCTTGATACCTTGCCGCCTACTTTGAATCAATTCCTCACTACTGGGGGTTCTATAATATATATCATTGCCTCAGGCCAGAAGTCCGAGTCTTAGTAGTACCACGTACGGTTGCTTTAGGTTGTTTGTATTTGTTTTATTATGCAGGGCTTGACTGTGGTAGACGCTATAGCCTCGACATCCGACACTATTCAACTAATGCATCATCCTCTGTTTATTAATATTCCTGAAGCCCTCCTGGGATTTTGTGCAACTCATTTAAATTTCGAACCCATTCAAGTTGTCATACAGGGCGATACGATCAATGATCAAGAAATCCAACCGTAGCACTTGCGAGGACGTGCAAAACCTTTCATGAGGTTGCAATGAACGAGCTTTGGGTTGACACAGATGGTTCAGAACTGCTGCTAGGCCGTGTAACTAGGCCATATACAGTGATATATCCTCCCATCAAAAAGGTCAGTATGGAGTCTAGACTAGCCACGCCGTTCTTTTGATTTTTTTTGTTCATTGGCTCATATGCCAAATGCCTTTCGAGATATCGAGTCATCATCCGAGCATGAGGCTCGCCTAATCGATACATGCATCTTCCCGAGTGCGGTCGTCTGTCAACATGGAGGCTTCTCGCTCTCAGATACTTGGGTCACCTCCTGTTTCTTACGCTGCGCCATTGTTATCTATCGGTAACCGATGAAAGATTAAAATGTATTGCGACTTATTGTGCTACTTTGGAAGACTTGGCCATCGCCTGTAGTTCCATTACAGCGGACGAGCTTTTCTTGCTGATTCAAAGGCTACTTGTAACTCTGTCTAGTCCAGCACTCGACTTGGCAGCATGGGAGCACCTCTCCAACCATCCCACCTTTCTCATAGTCGTGACCAATAAGGAGAGCACAGTTCTTCCCATTTGGCCTCCTCAAGTTGATACCTTGATGTCTTTCTATGCAGACATGGCGCCACCATCACGACACTCCAGAATCTTCCTCGCTTAAAATTTCGAGGTCGTCGGTGTGTCGCCTTAGACTGAGGCTGAGCGGCTCGTTCGTGCACTACCCAAATGTAAATCATGCCATGAACACATTCTTAACGTATCTAATCGGTCAGGAATTCAGGAGCCCTCAGGCGACTCTTCGACGGTAGTCACAGTTCTTCTGTTTCACACAGCTACTACGACTCCTGCACCTCAAATTTTCGTTACTCCACTGTCCTTGATAATGACCTCCTTAAGTTGAAAGCCATTTCGAGCTGGCCACACATCCACTCCCTGACATATTAGAGGATACACGTCGTGGTACTGTCACCTTCCGCGGACTATTCGCAGCTCTCCGTCGATGTCCCCTCTTGCGTACCTTGTTTATGTGGTTGCACGCTGTAATCATCGACATCGATCATATACCCGATCGAGTCATCTCAACATACCGCCCAACGATAATTAGGCTCGAAGACCTCCTCCCATACAATAGATGCTGAAGTTGTTGCCGTATCATTTTCTTCATGTTTCCTTGCGTCGGTGAAGTTATCGAGCACACGAGGGAGGCGGAAGGTTATCATACATCTCGAATATCTAATATCTTCTTCGATACTTGATTGACATATCGCAGGAGCACACTCGAAGACCTGAGTTGGAACAAGTATCCTGAAGCTGCTACATTCTCTCATATCCAGTGAATCGGTTGTTCCTGGTCGCGGTTGATGCTGACGATGGTTGCAATCGTTTTCTCCCATCTGACCCTTCAATTATCGGCCTACTTTTTCTGTCGCCCATTTCTGTAGTGTCTGTCGATGTCCAATTGAAAGCTAACTTTGGGACGCTCGATCCGTTTGTAAATTTTTTCCATCAGCACAAACGCAATCTATATCAATGCTTGTATGGCTTCTCCTACGCGATTTACATAAAACTATTCCCTCACAATAAACAACGCTGTACAGCCTCAAGCTAATCCTAGTATTTGTGCAATGGCGGATTAATGGCTCTTATCCGACACTGCCAACGGAAGCAAAAGATTTCAATGTAGGGTACGATGATGTAAAAACCCGTGGGTAATGTCGGGAACGACAACGCTCCGGTGGTAAGTCAGGATCTGCAGCATGCGGTGTGAGATGCAGTCGAGTTACTCGCATCTTTGGATCTTCTGTGACGAATAGGACTTAGAGTACCTTGGCGGACACTTTCCAGAGAACCCGTTCACATGTGATATTGTGAATGTCAGGCTGTATCCGATAAAACGATGGGACGACACGCACCTGGAAAACAGTTGAGAACGATCCTTCAGACCTTTACGGTGCTCGAGGACGGACAAACCTGGGTCTGATGACCAATCTGCGGTAATACGCCTCCATCAAAAAATAAGGTGCCTTGAGTGTTCGCTAGAAATAAGTAATGGACAGTTTTATGAGGGTTGACGTTGAAGTTCAAAGTGCTTGGCGAAGCTTGATCGGTCTTATTGAATATTCCTTATCGGCCCTATAGTAACCGTCCCAAGGTCATTCAATTGGGCAAAATCGCTAAAAACTTGAGTAGCTAAGTTAAGCCTCAGTCTCAACCTATGGCAAGTCCGTCTTCATCATGTTCGCCCTCTTCATCAGCGGTTACCATCCCAATACCTGGCAAGTCGATTTTGAAGCGTCCTCCACCTACGCAAACTGGTATATTCTCTCGAATCAAGGGTTTTCTGCCAACACAATCTCCCGCTTTTGCTAGCGACGACATCAAGCCTCTCAAGCGTGCCCATTTTATACTTCCTAAACTCGTCACAGTTTACCCTATATCCTCTACCAACCCTCCGTCAACACCGACGCTCAAAGATGAGAAGCGGGCAATTGAAGAGAGAGAAGCAGAGAGACGCAGCAGAGTTGTCAGAGGTAACTCTATTGGTCCGAACGAAACGGAAGATTGGTGGAATTTGGACAAGGTGGAATCGTTCTACAGAGAGTGTTGCGCATCGAGAGAGGAAGAACCAGATCCCGCAATTTCGGCTGCCTTTAAGGTGACAAAATTTACTTGTGGGTTCTGAGAGCACATCAAGCTAATCTCGAATGCGGCTGCACTCAACAGCGCGCATCAGGCACAAATCCTCGGTCCGTTGATCTGTCTGGTGTACAATTGACACCTACATCTGCCGCAATCCTCTCTGACGTGTTTACGATCGAATGGGGTCTTCGAAAACTCACCCTTCGAGAATGTGATTTGGACGACTATGTAACTGATTCCCCCCTGGTTGCCTCTCCTGTGCTCATCACAACCCAGAAATTGAAACTTATGCTTCACGCGCTGCTCATACCTAGCACCCTCGTTTTCCTGTCCGTTGCGTCAAACCGTCGCCTAAAAACACCTGCGTTCAAAGTGCTTGGTTTTTATGCCTCACAAGTGCGTTATTTTCGCAGGTAATGATGCACCTGCTCATATTTCATCGTCAGGCAAAAAATCTACAATTCCTCGACCTCTCACAAACAAATCTAGACAAGAAGGCAGTAGATTATATCGTAGTCTCATTGACAACAGCACCTGAGCCTGGTTTGATCTCTCTCCGTCTAGATGACTGTTCTCTTAGAGTGCCAGCGCTGGACGTTCTTGGTGAGCTATCAACGTTCACCCTTAGTCCAATTTCCACTAAATGTGGCAGCCCGAGTTGTTCGTACTTCATCTCTTCGCAACATCTCTTTGCGACATAATCGCATCAATGCAACAGGAGCTGTCGCGCTTGCTCTCATGATCCGAGACTACCCAGACGTGGTCCCTAGTACTCCTAACTCATCTACCTTTCCTTCACAAGGAGGTATTATCTCTTCGCCGCCTTCCTCCCCAATCCCCCCTTTTGCCCATCTACCACCTCCATCACCTGTTACCCGTACAGGACCCGTACTGCCTCCTCCACGTCACCCATCGTCCATGCCTCCTCAAACAACTTACACACCTTATGTACCTCGTAATCGCCGAGGTGCTGCAACAACACAAACTCTCCCGCTCTCGGCTTCTGGTCAGCCCGTCCCCATCATCACATCAAATCCACAGGGTGGTGTCACCACCCGCCATCTTGCACCAAATGTTGGGCATCAACGATCGGAGGGCGGACTCCATCCCAATGGTACGGCCCACAGGCACGATGACGGTCCAAGTGCTGCACTGCTGGACAAGGTGCGCGCTCTCGATGCATTACCAAGACTCGGAGCTCTCCGCACATTGGATTTACGAGGCAACGACCTTCGTGTAAGTATTTTTTCGAGTATAGTATTGTCTATTGATGGCGTTGGCGTAGAATGGGGTTACTTATCTGGCACAAGTACTCAAACGAAATAGAACCCTCAAGGTCCTCAACTTGAGCGAAAACAAGCTGGATGTTCAGTGCTTGGTGGCAATTGCCGAGGCACTGGTAAGCGCTTAGAGTCTCTTTGGTTGTCAGTTTTAACAGCAGCTTCTAGAAATACAATCATTGCTTAGAAACTCTGGATCTCAGTCGGAATCCCTGCTCCGGTCCTGGTCTCGAAGGCGTGCGTTGATAACTCGCTGCACATGGCGCCTAGACTGATCAATGTTTAGATCCAATCACTCCGAACGGCCTTCACATTAAATAATGCTCTCAAGCGCCTATTCCTCTCCTCCACCGCCATGACATCACCGGGCGCTATCGCACTCGCAGAATTTCTTCCTGAATCAAACTCATTGCTCCACCTTGATCTCACGGACAACAACTTGGACATCGCTGCCATTATGGCCCTGAGCTCGGGACTCAAGGCTAATCACACGATGCGATGTCTCGACGTCAATATACCTCCAGATGACGAGGAATTTGCTAAGTGAGTGTCTAGTGATCTGTACAGTACGCTTCATGAATATGACCTCACACAGAATGTGTCGTGAAATTCTCAACACTTGTATCCGGAATACGGAGGAAGCAGAAAAAGCGGCACATGTTTCTGATGGACTTCGTAGTCCGGCGAGCAACAAAGGGTTTGGTAAGGGTGTGTGGAACATGATCCAGGAAAGTGAACTAGCCAAATCAATAGGTCAAGGTGGCGGGCTCAAGGTAGGTGTATGTTCCCCATACATGATCAGCCTACTCACGATTCTGAAGGGTAACGATGAGGTTATATCAAGAGCATACGCGCTACTGTCTCAAGTCGAGAACTCGGTGAATAGCCCAAGGTCCATTTCGGTCGCATCTTCTGGCGTATCCTCCTCGACCGTTGTGTCACCCGCGGACCAAGACCTCGTTCAGCAAGCCAAGGCTATTGTCGACGCAATCACAGAAAAAGTGCAAACTACGACAGACATCGTCCTGCTAGAAGAGCTCCTGGGCCTCTGCGATAAACTGAACAGTGCTATCGCACAGTTGTTATCCGCTCCTCCAAGTATATCACTTCTTCACGGTCTTGGGTTAAATATTCCAAGCGCAGTGATCAGTCCCGCTAACGGAGATGCTTCATATGGGAACCCCGCAGATCTGTCAGAAGATGATACACCACTAACTCCGAAGGTAGATAAAGGAAAAGGTCGAGCAGAACCAGAACCGGAGGAGCCGGAGAAAGTGTTGAGTCCCACTTTCATGATAACCGAATCCGAGGACGAGGATGAAGACGACAACAGACTCTTAGGCGAGGAGGACCAAATTAGCGTCCCTTCCCCTGTGGTTAGGTGGGTCACCATACGAGCAAAGTATCTACATACCCTGATGATGTTCAAAGGTCGAAAAGTTGGGTTGAAGAAGAAGGGGAAATCTTCCGAAAAGGTGCTGTCCTCCTCGGACCTGAAGAGATGGAGGGAGAGTACGCTGGCGAAGACCTCCGTCGTGAGGTGAGTATATTGGTTATCTAGTTTCGCGATTTTTTCGAACGCTGTTGTAGTTGTTGGAGGCTATGGTCGAACGGCCTCCTCCTCGCGGAATAATCGATGAATTTGGTATGGACCTGGACGTGATTGTGCCTGAAATAGCTTCTCCTCCCCCTGGGGAAGCTCTGCGGCCTCCACCGCGTCCATACATCTCCCGCACTCGTTCCACCTCTTCCAATGGATCGACGGGAGACCTACATTCTCCGAATTCGCCTACGACAATGACTGCCGCGAGAAGCCCTACTTCGCCCACATTTCCAGCCTCACGCCCATTTCCAGGAGGCTTTTCAGCAAGCCCTCCTCCTGAGCCTCGATAGGGCATCATGCCCTTCGTATATCATTTATTTGACTACATTGACTATTCCATTCGGACTTGCCATATACCTGCTATCAATAGTAGTTGTGGAATGTGAAATGTCTATCGTTCAAGGTTTTTGTTTTGCGTTTGCCTGCTTGAATTCATTCCATGTATATTACCTTAAATTGTGGATTTAATGCGACCAATACGTACGAATAGCAGCTGGAGCCCCTGACAGACGCCGCAGTGGGTGCAACGTTGTCGCTTAGCCTCTTCAACCTTTCAACTCTACCTACGCAAGCACTATGTCCTCCGACGAACTTGGGGCTGATCCTCAAGCTCCAAGGCGATCCTCAAGAATTTCAGGGCAATCAAAAGTAGAGGCTCCTGCTCTCGCTAAGAAACCGAAAAAACCTTCAAAATCGGGGAAAAAAAGGGCAGCCGAGGAGGTCGACAAAGATGAAAAGAACAAGAAAGTACGCCACTTCGAGCCAAGTTGTCTGACTTTGACTGTAATGCATTCAAGGCCAAAGCTAATGAAGACGAGACGGTCAAGGAGGATGATGATGTAGCAGATGTACTAGCGCCCATCGACATTGGCGATATTCTCCCCTCCATAACCCTCAAAAACGAGCAAGGCGAAGACATCAATACTGGTTCAATTGCAGCAGAGAAGGGTGTCGTTCTCTTTCTTGTTCCGAAGGCTGACACACGCAAGTTCTTTTGGGTTTATCTTGTTGTTCATCCTAGCAACGGTTTTTCTTCTAGCTGGATGCACTACGCAAGCATGTGGCTTCCGTGATATATGGCAAGAATTTGCCTCGCTTGATTATGATATCTATGGAGTCAGTGCCGACTCCTCAGCTGCTCAAAGTAAATGGCAAACGAAGGTACGTCACCATGCATATTTTCAATGTGCAAGCAACAACTTGATGACCGTCACTTCAGAAACAACTCCCATTCCCACTTATTTCTGATCCAAAGAGGTCGTTGATAAGCGTTCTTGGGGCTGGTGATGGAAATAAGACGAAACGCAGTCATTTTGTCTTTGAGAAGGGTGGTAAGCTTTTGGATAAGCGAATGCCTGTGAAGCCGGTAGACAGGTGCGTTCCATGTCACTGTACTGTGTTTTTCTTTCTCATTCGTCGATATGGCATACCTCAGTCCCCGTCTTGCATTGGAGTTTATCAAAGGCCTCAGCTAAGCGAATAGGCCACGAACACGCCTGCTCGGCCAAGTTGATACTATGAATCCTTTTGATCTCGTTTTGTTTCTACGAATTTATACACCATCATACATCGCACTTTCTGGCTTATCACCGACAATGACGCTGGCACCAGTGACACTGGCTGGTTTCACAGTAATTCAGACCGAAAAGCCACAGAGCAAGGATCTCCCAAACAATGTTGAGTGTCGAACATCCCCTTCAGATCCATAATTGCACATATACGTGCCAGAGAGTATCAGCTCCTCTGGTTTTTTGTCCGATGAGTTGTGTTCTTCAAATCAGCAAGTAAAATTTACTCGGGTGGGAGTGCATCCAACGCCCTCACGCAATTCAAACACTGGTCCATCGCAAATTGTACCTTGCCACACGAGGTCCACAAATTATCGGTACTTCAGTACACACCTTCGACTTAGAGGGAACAAGCTGGAAAATACAAATTCAAGTCTAAATCGAATATACATATCGTGTCCGTATACAGTCTCAAAGTCTGGAATATCGAAGTCCTTGGCAAGTAACAGGTTGTGCACAGTTATGACCAGATGCTACAGACAGGAAGTCGTCAAATTGCCTCATCATGCAGCACCGAAATCCAGTGCTTACTTGTAGCTTAGCCCTAGCAGAATAGATAGACCATAAACAAATGAAAATACATAGTTCGTTCGTTCTCTTTTCAGAATAAATGCTCTAGCCTGCTGCTTCCTGTTGTGTCCGAGGTGTCACGACCAACGTGCGGGCAACTTTTCTCGCCGTCATTAGGCTGCTATGTCATCGCACAGGTGCTTGTCTATTGGAATCCGAACGATCCGACGACTCTATCAGATAGGCCCTCACGCGGAAGTCACATCCGCGCACCCAACCTGGTTATAGGGAATTTATTAGTGACAGGTTGTACAACTCGGATGAACCCTCTGGCACGTCGGGCAGGCTCAAGGGATTTTTGAGTGTTGTGAGGAATGAAGGGGTTCCACAATTAAGGAGGTATTGATCGAGGTTGTTGCGGAGGTCAGCGCTTTTGAGACGTGAAGCAAAGTCTGATAGAATGGGTGGTATCGGTCCCATTTCGGGAATCGAGTCAAATTTGCGTAGATGAGGGTCAGGAAGGATGATAGACATAGGGAACGCGCTGAGGATGATGTTGCGAAGCTGGATGCAACGCGGAGGAATGGCATCGCAGAGACTAAAGTAGTACTTGCTAAGCAACTCTGGGAAATCATGAAGAAGGACGGGGAGGAGTCAGAGGGAGCCGCAATACAAATTACGAGATGCGAGTTGGAGATTAGCATCGAGCCAGAAACTTGAAGGAGAAAAGAAGGAGCTTGTGGAACGCAGACCAGCACTGATGGGAAAAAGTCAAAAGAAGTTCCTCCAAAATTGAAGGGCAAATCTCACCTCGCGGGTTTCGGATAGTAGCAATTTTGGCATGAAGAGTCGATGTGAAACAAGGCAGAGCCAAGAGAATGCGAACCCAGGGAAGTAAGTGGGTTGCAGAGACCTGAAAGTGTCACTGCGCAATTGTGAGCTACAATAAAAATAAAAAAACTGGAAAATGGTGGAGTTGAAGCAGTTAAGAAGCGTGCGGACTACACGGTAAACATTGAACATGTATAACAGGTCGAGAACAGAGAGATACGTACTCAGCTTGACGATCTCTGCCTGGCGGTTGAAGATGTGAATGATCTCGAGTATGATGACTTGCGTTAAGCCGCTAGAATATCTGGAGGAAGTGCTCGAGTACAACAATAGACCTGGCAAGACTTACTTTTGAACTTGATACGTTCATTGAAAGATGTCCGTTGCCACTGACACCATTGACGGGTGGCTGACTGCTGTTCCTGGAACCAGCAACAGTTTTGCGCTCTTCTTGCATTCGTGCCCTGGCACGTACATCCGGGCCGTTCTCATCTTCCATAATCTGTTCATTGCCTCGTGCAGGACAAATTCCGAATTCTAGATCCTTCACAAGATCCTCCGCTTCATTATCGAGCTCGTGTTCGAACTCAAGCCTGCCAGGGAGGAAGGTGGCAATTTCGTGTACCCCAGGAGCAGAGGTTGGGGCTACCTTGGGTGGTGGAGGTAGGGAAGTGGTCATGGTTGACATTCGTCTGCGCTTGCGAGCCTGGAATTCATCTGGGTCGATGTTAAATTCGACATCCATCCGCTGTAATATGATTCACTCAGTGAAGGGGACGACTTGAATCATATAGACGTACAGGAAGCGGCCAATTACGGGAATCAACATATACGCTGTTGAGCCGTAACTAACGTACGAGGTATCCTGAACAGCAGCAGCAGGCGGGTCAGGTGTGATTTTGAGAAAACCAGCTTGCACCAAGAGTCCCAAACTCGACTCGCCTTGTTCACATCAATCTTGACGGGATCCCGTACTTCCCTGCGGTGAAGCTTACCTCCACGACAAGCGTACTCCCGGACGAAGGTCTCCTTGATGACAAGATAAGGTTTGGGTAAGATTCAGAGCTGCGAGCAGAGGGTCTACTCGGCTGGAGTTAGCAAATGTAGAGACAGTCTATTGGCAAGATTGAGGTCGTTGACAAATGAATCGTGCGCAACGGCACTAAGACCAGAAGCCAAGGGTGGCAAGTGGCGGGATCCAAAGACGAAAGGAGCAGTACAAGGATTAAGGCCGGCATCAGATGTTTTCGGTAGCATGGGAGACTGGGCATACGCAGCAGCAGTAGAATTAACCGGATAGATATTGTCTTGGATGAATTGGACTTCCAGGCGTGAGGTCCCAAAGAACTGTCGTTGAAGTGCGTCTTTGGCTTCCTGAGCATCGAAGAGATTCACGTATTCGACTAGAGCGGTTGTGGTTCCATTGCCGAGCATAGCAGAATCCATGAGCTTCACCTCCTTGATGGGACCGAAAGGATAGAACAGACGATGCAAGTCACTGGCCTAGGGGTTCTAATCCGAGGAGTATGCCCCGCACTCCAAGGTCCTTTTTTAGATTCGCCTAAATCTCCTCCTCCAGCATTTTTTTCTCCATCGCAATGCTTATTTTTGAAGAAGCTTGATGAAAAATTTGAGACAGTTGCCTGATGAAAGTCCTCAAAATATGAAAAACATGCTGCAGCACGCTGGAGCTAGTACTAGTGGTACCTACTAGGAGGAAACTGTTGATCGTAAAGAATAATCCTGAGACTATTCTCATATATCCTATGTGATTTGCATATTCCTCGTGTGCATAGGAGGAAACTGGCCCCTCTCCACGGAGCACCAGAGTTGCTGAAAAAAAATTCCCAGGGTGGTGGAATCAACGGAGGAGGCTAATAATAGATAGGGCACAACAGAGGCTCATCCCACTGATCCCACTGACATATACTCCTGACAAGTTGTGTATGCTAATGAAGAGATTATTGGGAACCACAATTGTAAGTTCATACACCTAAAAAATAGCCAGTGGTATTTTCATCTGCTGCCCACGCTGGTGAGTCACAGTTTGAACATTGATCCTCTTGCGTCACTGTGTCAGACTGAGATCCTAATATCTTCTCAGCGTCAAGGTGATTTTGGTGTGGAGCGGGAGCGGCTGGGCTGGGCTCAGTAGTAGCGATGTTTTTTGTAAAAACTTCCATCGCCTCATGCTACCACAAATCATCTTCTGCGGATCATGGGTCTCTTGAGTCTTCATGGGTCTCTCCTCAGTGCCGCAGTCAATCCGAGTGCAGCCAGCATGTGTCCTCGATGAAATTCTTACTGTGGTCCCTCGCCCGGCAATGATCACGAATGTCGAGCTCTGGCGTTTGTGCCCTACCCACGACAGCAGCAGTTTTCGATGCGAGGCTCACTGACTTGAAAGCAGAGCTAGCTTAGTCTTACTATCGCATTTTGACGAACATCTCGAGGTTGTCCTGCAGTGGCGGTAGTGTGTGGGCCCGGGGTGAGCTGGTGTTGTTGGTGCCCAAGAATTGCTCTCTCGGGGCTCACATTTCAGTTTGGAGGTCACAGCAGTGGAAGTCAACCAGCGAGATCTTGTCGATAAAGTCCTTGCCCGTTATCCAGAAGAATTCACGGGTGCATTTGGAACTACTACTATGTGGTCTGAAGAACGAATGATTGGCATGCAGTGTTTCGAGAGCTGTTGTAGAATGCAGACGATGCTGGAGCTGAAAACTTCGTTATTGTATATGATCAGAAAAAGCCAGGGTGGAACCATGGCCATCGATTCTGTTGGACTGATCTGTCAGTATTTCTTGTGTCTTTACAAATCCACAAAGGTCTAATGTTCTTGGCAGCCTGCCCAAGGATGTCAACATAGCGATGAAATGGTCCGCCTTTCTCGCAACAAAGCAAAGGTTAGAGGTCTTCTTCTCGATCGGAACCGAACTGATACTGTTGTATAGATGCATCCATATGCACAATTTCCGCCGAGTGTTATTACGCGCATCCAAAGTATGTCTATCTCGTCCCGGGTTCTTTCTCGCCCAAACGAATCGCAATGCAAATTCTCAGCAGACCACAGATACACAGGTCAAATATGCCCCCCTCGCCGAACTCGCACCTCTGTCTAGCAACACCCTCATTGCATCGACTTATGATACACTTCTTGCTCCTCTCCTGACCCTTTTCACGGATACCTTGTCATCTGTGACATTCCTCATTAAGTGCTCGCTGCTCGCTGCACAGATACACGTTCCATGCACTCTCTGCGTTTTCTGCCCTAACCATGACTCAGAGTCGCTGGGAAACCGTGCTAGCAACATGTGGACGGGAGGGAAATAACCAGTGCCAATGGCCGCGAAACCCGGCATATCCAATTCGTGTTGTGGCTGCTCTACCTCCACTCTGATTAGCGTGCGAGTCTTGGTGCTATTCCAACTTACTATCGAAGGTGAGCGGGCCTGACTATGTGTTTGCGCGGTCTCACCATCCCCTTCAGATATTTGATCGCTGCACGACACCTGACTTATAAGAATGCTGCTGACAGTGTTTCGGATGGCTTAGTCTGTATAGCGGAGTTGTCCTGCCGCTCTGTCCTGATGATTTGCAGGAGAACTTTGTGGTATTTAAATTGCAGGTAAGTGAGTGGCCATTCGCCTGGCAGAATCAAGAACCTAGACTATCGCTGACGAGAAATACCATTCAGATCAATCAGTGCTTCAGCATCCAATCACCAATGCACTGTAAGCTAAGAAAGTGGAGCTGGGCAAATGTCCAGTTTCAACTCGTCTTTTTAAAGTGTGTCTCATGATCCTCATGTTTCATTCACAGCTTCATTGCTCTTAGGGTTAGCACCCAGGTCAGTGCAGATGCTCAGGACGACAAGGGCAGGGTAGACTATTATGCTGTTGCACATCGCATTTCGGAGGTCTCGAAGCAGCCTGGTATTCTTATCGGTAGCCAGCTCAAGGTCATCAACTGAAGGGCCTGCAGTCGATGGTCAGTCGTTACAACAAGGTATCCTTGCAGATGAGATGGTGAGCACGGGCTTTCGCATTCTCTATATCTTATCTCATTCGAGCATAGGGTCTCGGAAAAACAATATGTTCAAATCTCGCTGCTCACATTCCTCATCGAGGTCAAGAGACAACCCGGGCCTTATCTTATCATCGTGCCACTGTCAACGATGACGAGCTGGTTCGGCGAATTTGCAAAGTGGGCGCCGATGGTGAAGATGAAAGGGCAACCCCACACAACGTCGCGACCTCCAAGGCGAACTGCAGATGGGTCAGTTCCAAGTTCTGCTCACCACATATGAGTACATCATCAAGGACCGAATTTCTCAGCAAGCTCAAATGGGTGCACATGATCATCGGTGCGTGGGTTTGAGTATTTTGTTGTCCGCATGAACGTGCTGCAGAGTCAGCTGTATAGGCAGATGAAAAAGCACAAAATGAACATGAACACGAGGAATGCGAAGGGGTACGTTTCTTAGTGAGTGGGCGAGTCGTGGTGCTGATCTTCAGTGACTGGTGGATAAGACACTGTCTAGTATTTTGGATATCCAGTATTATATGGACCTGTGATGTGTAAACCCCCTTGCCGTGCTATTCTCAACTCGTTATGTCTCTTCTTCTTTCCTAATCCTATAGTATGGCTGAGAGTTGGTAGCTGCCGTTACAGCCTTGAATAGATGGGTGATTCAGAAACGCTGGAAAATACCCAGAGGAGCCCTAAGTGAACAACACACCATGTTGCCATTGTCAGGACATGGGCACAGCCAGAGAAGGGCGCGAGATCCTCGAGGTGCCTGAGGGCGACCTTAGCGACACAAGGAAGTGATTAGAAAACAAAAAGTAGTAGCAGCGACGATGATCAGAGTACTTCTGAATTGTATCATTTCGAAGTTCGTCAAGGGTCTTGATGAGCTGGCTGATATCCTTGGCAGAGGATAATTGAGTCACAAACATTGCTGTCCGACTCGGGAAATATTCAGGAGATTGAGAGGAATTGTCGCTTAAATGGCAGCTTAAACTATCGTCACAGGTGGGTGCGATGTTGCCCGTCGTTGTGGCTAATACATTGATTGTCATAATGGTAGACGTTGAGGCCTAAAGGGTGGGAAATTTGGTCATGGCAAGGGGGACCGTTTTACCCCTTGCCATGACGAAGCTGCCGGCGCGTCTTGGTCTCCTTATTCATGGACTCGAGTTATTGACCCGAACATGCCTCAAAACAAATCAGAGCGTCCTCACAAACGCGCAAAACTTAAGCAAACCTCGCGGAAGGTGTATGAATTCTCGAGTGCGATCGATGTCAGACGTGCCGCACTGCAGAATCAAGACCAGAATGTTCAAATAGAAGGTGCACGAGCTTACAATCATCACTGCGAACAATATTCACTCAGTCATGTAGCCCTGTCTGCGTTGCGCTCAACTCTGTCTGTCAAGTCACGAGAGACCGTTGCTCCTCAGGATAAGCGACTTTCGCTTGTAGTGCAATGGATGGAGAATTCGCCAGGTGCTCATGATATTTTTGAGATATGGGAGGGTACGAATCAAGTGCGATCATTCTCAATTCTTCCTCTCGGCATTTTGACGTTGCAATGCACTAGTCGTCCAGTCTATCACTCCTTGTGTCTACTATCCTCGGTCCTTACTTTGTTATCGTCTCATTTCCCATACCACTCACATGGCACTCCAATCATCAAAGCGCTCTTGTCGCCAAAATGGATGCGCAAAATTACTTCTTATTTCTCTGGTTCCAATGAGCTTCTTCTCGTCTCATTAAAACTGTTGAACACTGTTTCTCACTTCGGAGGTGGGAGGGAACGGAAGACACTTTATGAAGCTTTCCCATGGGACATCAAGGTGCGTTGGCTTTCGTACGATCGCAGATCTGAATTAAAAAAATATAGACGTTGGCAAAAGTAGTGCATATGAGGAGGAGAGGGAAAGGAGACGCAGAGGATGTGCTCGAAAGACCCGGTATGTGTCTACGACATCTGTAGACCTTGGCCTATCTGAATTTTGTCAGTCAGATATCCGCACTTATTACGTCTTTTTTATTCTCTCCTTCATCAACCCCGAAACTTCCTCACTTGTGAGATCGACTTTCCTTGAACAACAGAGAGACGTATTTCTGTCTATTTCCAAAGTTTCTCAAGATTCATATCTCGTCATTCGGAAAGTCCTTGAAGTATGCTGGGTTGGGCTGTGGTCTGATCCAAAAGTGAAACGGACTATGAAAATTGGATTTTTCGCTGAAATTACTATTGGACACCACACCTATAGTTCAACTGCCCTTTGATCTCCTTTGTCTCGCTCTGCAGCTCTGCAGCTACGCAGTCATCGTTCCTTACATGTCGCGAATCTAAACAAGTTCGTGCTCGCATATTGATGTCTCTACATCTAATGGACGTATCGCGTCTCCCACAGTTGAGTCTGGTGATGGTCCACACATTCTTCGTCGTCCTCGACACCGAGTTGTACTGTGTTACAACTTCCGATAACGCTCGGATCAAGGATACCTTCGCGTACCTCAAATCCGAATCGGCTGATGCACGTCGTATTTTGGGTAGAATCTCATTTGATCAATGCCACTACAACCAGCTCAAAAATCCCGTGCACCTTCCTGATGACCGAACCCCTGCCTGCATCATGCTAGAGTGCCTGGATGAGAGCAATTGGCAAAAGGTGCACCCTGTGTAGTCCTCATCAATAACATCCAGTATACTTCTCCTAGTGTCCCTGTCCTATTACAGTTACTGAGCGGTGCTATGACGGCTGCGGATCTTGCGCCCAATGGCTCCGTATACACTCTGCCACGGAATAAGGTTATCGAACTTACGTTCAATCCTGATAATTCCACTGGGGGTCCTGTGAGTCTATTTCAAAATGACATGTATGTCGTTGACTGACATGTCTTTGCAGCATCCATTCCATCTTCATGGGGTACGTCTTGGCATGTCATCTACATACACTCGATGGACTAATAATAATTTGGTTTGTAGCACAGTTTCGCTGTTATCAGGAGTGCTGGAAGTACTGCTTATAACTACATCGATCCTGTCATGCATGACACAGTGACCACTGGCAACACCGGTGATCGTGTAACGATCCGGTTCATCACCGACAACCCTGGGCCTTGGCTGTCACATTGGTAAGTGTCATATCTATGTCTTTTTAGCTGGCAATAACTTTTTGTCTTTGTGAAGCCATATCGATTGGCATCTATCCGCGTGAGTTGCTCCTTTCACTGAGCCTGGACTCAAATTAATCATTGGATTCGTAGCGGACTGGCTATAGTATTCGCAGAGGCTCCTGAAGATGTGGCGGCTTCGCAGCCCCTCAATAGTAAGCACCGAGCACTATGAACTAGACCGGGTCTGACGATCAACGTTAGATGCTTCGAGGCAGCTCTGTCCGATATACAATAGCATTCCTCAACAGAATTTCCCTCTCCCTCCCGTTGATTGATATTTTTAGTAAAGGGCAGCTTCGTCATGGCAAGGGGTAAAACGGTCCCCCTTGCCATGACCAAATTTCCGTAGAGTCGAGACTCCCAGCACGTGAGAAGGATGTCCTCACCGACTGGCTCTTCAAACTCTACTCTGTCTACGTCGACCTTCGCTTTGCATAATGGAAAATTAACTCTTTGGCTATTCTCGATGACGGTTCCATCCACTACCTCGACTTCTTAGACTCATTTTTATAGCATAGATCGTGTAGCTCGATGCATCCACTCAGGCTGGTGCTTCTATTAAGCTCACCGTCCCCAACCCCACCTGCCCTGTCTGAACCGCGGTCGCAGGCGGTTGTGCATCTGCTGTCTACAGTGACGCAATCGCAGCCGCAGGTTTTGCCCGCGAACACTCCAACTACGGTGATTTCTCCGGCCCCCCAAGCGAGGGTCAGACTTTCGAATATTCAAAGACAGTCCGTATGTCTCTTTTCACTTCGATCGAATGATGCTAATCCCCCCATAGTCGACCTCCTCACTCGCCCACCTCCCCACCCCAATGGCAAGGCCCTCACCACCGGGTGTGGCATCGCCCCCTTCGCGTACATTGCCACAACCTTCAAAAGCACCATCCGTGCACTCACCTCCCACAAAGCCCAGCTCATCACCCACAAAGCCAAAATCTATGTCCTCCACAGCGGTTCAGACACGCAGGCAGGGTCTCAAAGACATGCATCTACTTAGTTCGTTCCATCCAGACGGGAGTTGCTCTATGCTGGAATGCATCAGTCTAGGATACCACTGCGCCTACTGTGGACCCAGTGCTGTTGAAGGAAGGCAAGTTGGTGTCGGATCAAAATCCCACCATGCAAGTAACCCCCGGATCTGGGTTATAACAGTATATTGACCTGCTCTTATGTGAGATCAGGGTGCCAGATCGTAACGCCCCAGGTTATGCTACGCAGTAAGTCTTTACAGACTCTATTGGACAATTAATCTCATTTCGCAGATTTTTTACCAGCTGTCTCCAGACAAATCTCAAGCTCTACCCCACATGTGAGCGAGAGCAGCTTAATCCTCCTTTTGAGAAGGTGATGGTGGATTGGCAACGGGTTGTTAACGAAGAGCTTGCCTGGCATACTAAGTAGCGCAGTTTTTGGTTGGAAATTCATCTTTGATCGAAATTTCTCTTTTCATTACATCTTTGCATATGCGTCGGATTCTATCAATTTAACAATGACAATACTTTGATGAGGTTCATTGTCATGATATGTTACATACTAATACTAGACATAACGAGCTTTGCTAAGCATGCAGACTAGCAGTGCAATCTGCAGTAAGCGTCAACGTCATCTTGACCGATGGACTTTGCGACCCAGGGTGGGAGGCGGCACTTGAACCAAAGTAGAGTCCTAACATTTTCATGCAGACATAGATACCTGTATATAGGATACGTGGGATGGATCATGGATAGTATAAGTGGGTATCACTCCATGCATCAAACTCTGCCGGATCTACGACTTGAGGACTCCTCGATAAGCCCTTCCCAGAATTCCGATTGAATTGGCAACATCATTGCGCTTTGAAGGTTTAGACTTCCGGCTTGTCCTGCGGCATTCATGCTCGGCATTTAGGGGATCTGCCATGTTTGGGCTCGCTGCATGTACGGGCTCGATGACAGGTGTCATAGCAGAAGCCGTAGAAGGTACATTAGAAAGTAGGGCAGGATGCACCGCTGATGGTACAGTGAGAGACGATGGAGGCGCCCTAGGAGACCTGTTAGGGGCTGCATCAAGCACAGCTGAAACTATAACGGAAGACCCATCAGGTATAGACAAGGCCGCAGCAGCTACTGTGGGAGACCCTGTAGTGAGAGATGAGGTGGGGAGCGCAGTGGTGGCCAAAGTACTATGTCTCTCCTGTATGACCAATCCACCTTGGGAATCATTCAGCATTTTAACCAGAATGGCGTCAAATTCTGGGCTAGCCCAGAATGGATCGCTATACTCGGTCGTGCCAGATGGCGCAGATGGAAACTCGGCCTCAGTGGTTACATTCTGGGTGAAGTCAGGAAGAAAGTCTACGGCCGGCAGAGAAGCTGAAGTTGACAGCACAGAAGCTGAAGTTGACAGCACAGAAGGGGATGGTGGGATGCCACAGCCCAGATCTGGTTGAACAATTTCATCGCTCATAATCGCAGGCACTGCTGGTGACCTCACAGGTTAGGTTAGTGAGAAGGCGTTGTACGATCATCACTCACAGTATACATAGTGCAGAAAATCACGGAAAGGTCCCACAACGCCCATCTCAAAATTTGGATAATTGCCCAGTTTCATTAAACCAGCATGAAACCTTCATAAGATCAGCCCCCTGTGCCACATATACTGAATGTGCCAACTTACCGGTATACTTCCAACTCACCATGAGCTTCAGAGGGTGGACCCCCGGCAAGAAGCGTGAAGGACATCCCAGTTGTGTCTGCAAGGGCTTTTAGGAATATGTTGGACATAGCAGCAATTGAATCCAAGTTTCTATACAGGAGGTGAGTATCAGGCTACTATCAGTAACACATTGGTGGTGTCTGGTGACTTACTGCGATCGAGCTGTCTCAGGTTTGCTCTGGGGTGTCTCCTGCTCGTCCTGGACTTTGTGATGCCTTGAGTCCTGAATCGGTGTATGCTGTTTTAGATTCGATTCGATCTCGCGCTCAGTAGGCACAGGCAGCTTGAGCGTTTTGCTATGGACAGCGCTCTGTATGGGATTAGCTATAGTAAGCCTCACAGTTCTACAAAATTTAAACTTACCAAGGGAAAATTCTCTTCGCAACATTTCCCCAAACCTACTGGAGTGAGAAGGTCAGCATCGATGCCATAGATCTCCTTCACCGTGACTGTAGGTGCGACTTCCGGATCTAGCCACCCGGGGCACTTGTCCTTCTTGCAGTGCCTGAACACAGAATCGATGCTCGCATGCGAAGATAAACAATACCGGAATCTAAATGGACAAAGGTATTTCCCATTAAGAACGGGAACTGGCCAGTTGTGTACTGATTTCGGTTTGTCTAAGCATTTTTTATAATGGGCACGTTTGACATCCCGAGGATTATCATGATCAGCTAGCACTGTGGTCGCTTGACAGTGGTCGCATGTCCACTGTAGTGACATGACTGATTGTTGAAGACGAAGAAGAAAGAGGCTTTACGGGGAATTGCAGAACCTAGATTCTTCACTGAGTGGTTCAATAATATAATGTCAATTTAACGTGTTTGGCCAAAGCAAACAATGGGTTCACCTTCGCTTCGGTTCTCTTAGTATGTCGGCTTGCCGAAGTTCTGCTCAAGTTAGGTTGGATAGCACTGGCCCTCATTACATATCTTGAGATCAGTACACTGGACAAAACCCATGATTACAAGCCCCTACAGGACAAACAAAACAGCGACTACAGTGAGAGGGAAGGCAGACCTTATGACTAATTATTGTCAACAAGGATGGTATGACGTCTTCTCAATATGAACGGAAGTCCGAGACCGAAAAGTGTTAGCGAGCAGACGGCCAAAACGTATAAATGACATACTTACAGCAAGAATCGACAGCATGAAGACTAGCGCACGGGTGCTATTTATTTGCCTAGATGAAGTCCGACGAGTTCAATTCTCGAAGGGAGCGAAGTATTAGAATCACGAAGAGCACGAATAGTCTAAGGGAGTATAGTGAGTCCATGACTGCTTCCCCACCTCCACCGCCCAAGGTAGTCCCAACCGCTGCTCCTGGCCTTTGGGGTACACAAAATCGCCACCTTCCATCAGTAAACCGGTGAGTTCTTGCTGGGGATTATGCTGATTATGGTGCTTTTACATGGTCATATATTGCTTTATATCACTTTATATTACAATGTGACGAAAACCTTTCCTATATATTACGATATATAACGATATATGACGATATCTTCTTCTCACAGGTTCTCTGATGTCCTCCCCGATAGGCTTGAGTTTGAACACGAGCTCGATAATGAAGTGGAGGATCTTGTGAAGGATCTGGAATTCAAAATTTGCCATGCATGGGGCGGTGATCAGATTATAGAGGAGAACGGAAGATTCACTCGCCTTCAAGCTGGCTTTGATGGAGATGTGCGATCAGCGTCTTGACAAGCGACGAGAAGCCAAAGCTAAATGTATATCTTGTCACCGGTAGGGGTACCAGTGATGCGCAATCCTACTATGATGCTCAGTTTCAAACCACATGAGTTGTGCAAATATTCGAGCCAAAGGTGGGAGGTGCTGATGATCAGCGCGGAAAGCTCATAGTATTGCCTCTTTATTATACTACGGAATATGGAGGAGCGATGGAACATGAACAGGGCATATTTGTATGATGTTATGAAATATCAGCCCTCTAAGGCTGCAAGCCTCGCACGAAGTTGCTCGATTTCGGCCCTCTGTTGCACCTCTGTTTGGCGAAGTCGTTCTATTTCGGCCTGCTGGTGGACAAGTACCATAAAAAAACAGACTGAATTTGCTGAGAAAACAACTCACCTGTGCTTGGCGAAACGGCTCATTTTTAACCTCAAACTCCATGTGCAATGTCTGTCGATTCTGCAACGACAAGTACCATCAAGAAATGGATACTATATTAGCTGAGAATAAACCACCTTTGCCTCTTCCGCTTCGTGATGGCACTTTACCCTCTCAAGCGTCTCCAACATCTTTTGCCACTCGAGCTCATAAGCGGCACATACAGCCTTGATATCCTCAGTTGGCGATCCTAATGCGAACCCGCGATAACGCGCACGTGCATGATGGTTTTCGCACTCTGAGTCTTGATCACTAGGGAACAGCACTTTCAAACTGCCCCACACTGCGCTCGAAAACCAATAGCATTGGTTTTCATACAAATGATATGCCGGGGCCTGGAGGTGTACCAGAGACAGGACGGTGGACACTTGAAGTGCTGAGGGCGCAGAAGTTAAAGGGAAGTCAAAGGTACAGAGCCTGTTGTATTGTGTATATCTGACTTGAAGTTCTGGCGCTGCATCGCGGGGGGAACCATAAATAGATACGGAGTCGTACGCGTTGGTGTCGGATGATGAGGGAGAGACTAATTCAGATGATTGTCTGAGGGAATGGGTTTGTCCTTGCATGGCACGGTCTGCAGACACTACAGCCTGAGCGGAGCAGCCATCGATCCAGTGTCTAAAATAAAACAAGAGGAACTCGTGTTTGGGGTGACCAGCACATTTGTAGTACTCCATGCGTGCCAGTACACACTTTGCATACAGATTACCCTTGGTTTTGGAGTCCCAAGACTCTGCCATCGAGGAACGCCAACTCAAAACAGACGCACTATTGATATCAGGCCCATCTGGACAGTGAAACTTTAAAACTGGGAGTCCAGGAGGAGGCTCTGACATGAATGCACGACGGAGGGAGGCTAGAAAACGGCTAATCCAGGACCGATTTCTTCGGTCTTGTTTTAAAGACATTATAGATTGTCAAGGGTTTGAACGCGTTGCTCCAAGGAGGCCGGCGTCGAGAAGATGTAAACAGCTGCAAGCAGGGCTTGTTGCTGACTGGGTCTATGTATATCACATATACATACGTGTAAAGCTGTCCGCCTCGAGGTTATATGATGCCATAATAAGTTTCAGGCCTTCCATAGGCCAATCTGCCGTACCCGCACGTGTCATCATTTTAAATCCCACATCTTGCTCGGCACAGTACACGCAAACAGATTTTCCGTAATCCACAAAGTTCTCAGCTTGACGAAATGGACGATGACGACGACGAGCACTCGGCTTCACAAGTGCACTCATCAAAAGGTGATCAAACAGATTGGACAGAGGACTCGGATGACAACTTGTATCGATCAATAATATCCAAGACTATGTAAGTTCAGTTTCCTTCGCTGATTGCTCCTAGTGGACAAAATCATCATTGCGCAGGATTCACTCCGAGCATTCATCAATACCGTTTGTCCCGGTTCATATGTGTCCATGACGGAAGTCAAGTTCAGCGCGCTGGATAGCTTAACCGTGAAGCCTATTGGCATTTATGGGAGCAAAGAAGAAATACTGCGGCACTTATTGTCTCTCGGCGTTGTCGAGAGGAGGCACAGGTAAGCTCATAACTTATTTTCAACGCACTCTCTGACCTCAACTATCTATCATCCTAATCTACAGTGCCCTGCGATGTCCCCGCGCCAAAAATCTTGCCGCCCGCATCTTTGGTTCTCAACTTATGGCCCAACCTTTGTTCTTGTTGGCTTTCCGAGAGGAGGAGGGTAAGTGAGCTTGTATCTTTTTTTCACCTTCGTTTCTCGTACTAATATGCTGAGATCTCACACTAGGTACTCTAATACACTCCCCGCACCACTCATCTCTCCGACCGCACATCTCACCCGTCTGCTATGGCCGGATCTTCATCCTGGGTCAGCTACAGGGAGGTGACTTAGGTGACCCCATATCTTTTTCCCTAGCATCCAGCTGCTGCAAACTGACCCTTTTTATACTTAGGGACTACCTACATGAAGAATTTCAGTCAATCGCTTCTTAGTGACCAACTAATACGTCAAAATAGCTAGCTTCTCTCGTGGCTTCCCACGGCCCTTGAATTCGGCTATATCCTACACTTCTTATGTCGAGCAGTTTCTGCGATACTGGCTATCATGTAAATTGTCCGAGTGCATATCATCTCGTCGAGTTCCAAAATATGTATCTGCACCAGATGTCTCTCTTTTCGCATCTCAAACGCGCTCGTAATGAAGAAGTTTCCATCTTTCAAGACTCGTTTCATCCAAATTATGATTTTCAAAGACGTCAGCCTTGCTCACAGCGCTTTGCTCCTTGCTCATCTCACCAAGTCCTGTCCCTTTCATTTGGTTTCACTTTATCTCATTGACTAATTATGCCATGTCCATTCTTGTTGGAATTGCAATTCTGCGCCGCATACCAAGTGTGCAATATGGTCATCGCACTCTACTAACATCGGAACGCTCTCTCTACAGCCAAAGCTGCGCGGGCCTTAACATGTCACTGCGGTGTTCAGGAATGGTGTGTTATCGATCACGGAATACATGGACCCAATCCTTTGTCACATCAATTTAGCACCACAACTTTCATGCAATCTTTCACGGTTCAGGTCCAAGGTCTCGCGATCCCTCACCTTACGACTCGCCATAGGGCGTCTGCAAATTACGTCTATACAGTACATCTTGAATTTTCTGACAACGACATATCGATCTCGCAGATGATCTGTGAGTCATTCGAGCCAGCCATCCTTCAAGGATATGTCTGTGGGGTGGGACATGCAACAATTGCGTCCCCTCCTCCTAAAGACCGAAGCCTGTCGTGTTCCGAAATTCCCTTCTGGGCGCATACCCTCGGGCATTCGTGTGCCCATCCACCTCCACGAAACCTAATTCTGGAAATCAGCTAGTTATTCGACTACTATCATCCGCAGAATCTGCATTGTGAATTGTATTGTGGCCATGTAATGCAATCCACGCAACAGACCCGATCCTACAACTTATCTTTGCTTTATAGATTGCTCGATGTATCACTCAAGTTGTTGCTTGAAATCAGTTTATCCTTTCGGCCGAATACTAGGCATTGGGAGAGCTTGAATCACCATGAAATGAATCGTGGGCTCTCGCGGTGAGTGACCCGCTTTTCTTTAATGTACATCCATTCCTAACTTTTCGTACATCTGTCCTTCCCTCCTGTTCGTGGTGTCCAGCCTTCCAAATACTGACCTAAACGATGGTATCGGGAGTCTTGGTGTAGCAGATGTTCGAATTTGGATCTTACCGCATGTTGGAGGGCGAACGGGCCCGCCGGACCGCAATGGAACTAACGTTTATCAACTTGAAGGACATTGCCAAATTGGTCACAAGGTTTTGTATTATCAAGCCATTTGCGCGTTCAACAACACATCAACATACCTGCGACGCCACGCAGCGCCCTGTCTTTCTGATGTTATTGTTCAGATGTGGCCTATTGCAGTCCAAGTTATTATTGCCACTTATCAGTCTTAATCTTGTGATCTGCGACGTGTCGTAAGTTCCCATTCCCCATGGACCAATGATAGGCTTCACTTTACTGGTTATAAGATGGAAGCAGCGAGGGGCAGCCTGAAATTAACCATCCATATCAATGTCTCATCCAATCCTGTCAGAATTCGACATTGTTTTTGCTGGAGGTAAGCAAATAACATCTTGTAGTGGATTGCCCTCGTCATACATCGTCCTGTACAGGTGGCACTACAGCCTGTGTTGTCGCAGGTCGCTTAGCTGCATATGACCCCTCACTCAGGATCTTGATTTTGGAAGCGGGTCAACACACCCTCAACAAACCTATGCATGTCCAACCCTACCAATATCCCTTCAACCAAGCACCGACGAGCACCACAGTTACATTTCACGTAGGAAATCCATCTCCTTGTCTCAACGGTCGTGCACTGATCGTTCCTTCCAGTCGTTGCGTCGGTGGAGCCTCATGTGTGAATTGTGCGTAGCATGCCTGCCACGATAAAGAAGGCTCTGATAATGAGACAGTCATGGTATATACCCGTGCACCTGCTTCGGACTATGACGATTGGGGAGTCGATGGTTGGGAATCTGAAAATCTGATTCCCCTCACGAAGAAGGTCTTAAATTCGTTTACAGGACATTCGTTCGAATTGCTCATACGTTCACCTTATAGCTGGAGACATATGAGGTCCAGCCCGATCGTCCAACTCACGGATATGACGGACCTATCAAAGTTTCATCTGGTGGGTGTAAGTTGGGTATCTCCGATGAATTCATCCAAGTTGGCACGACCTATCACAAGAGGCAGTATGCCGACGACACAAATGATTTAGAAACGTGCAATACATACAGTGTAAGCTACGATGCTTCTTTCCTAACTTCGACAACTAACCAGATCTACCTCAGCCATGGCGGACGTGAGTTCCTGCACTCTTACACAATTGCAAATTCTTGGCTCACGTACACAAGATACATCGACGGGACAACCGGAAGGCGTTCCGACGCAGCTCACCACTATGTCTACAACCAAGCTCACAACCCGAATTTACAAGTCTGAGACGGAAAGCGCGTGAAGCGTATCATCTTCGAGTAAGTGGCCATATGAGATCGCGACCCCAGCAAACGGTTGACTGTTTCTCCAAATGAAAGGGACAAGCGTGCTGTAGGTGTTGAGTTTTCCAGCGACCAGGTGTCTTGCCCGGATGCGGATCAATCGTCGAGTGTTGTAAGAGCATCAAAACTGGATGTTGTCTCTGCTGGGGCGTTTGGTTCCCCGGCCATTTTGGAGAGGTCTGGGATCGGTGCCGAGGCGATCCTCGAGCGGTGCGGTATCGAGCAGCTGTTGGATTTGCCTGGTGTCGGAGAAAATTATCAAGGTGCGCTTTTAATTTACTTATCCCGAGAGCTTCCTTGGCTTAGGACGGTCAGATCACAATCTCGTCTTTGTTCCATACTTGGCTGCTGACGAGGCTGTTACCATGGACGCCCTCTGGCGTGGGGACAGTATCCTGCAGGGTAAGCATGTTTCATCCCACGATTGCAGCACTTATAACCACCCAAATGTAGAAAGCCTTGCAGAATGGAACAGCAGCGGCAAGTCATTGATTGCACAGAAGTTGGTGCAAGTTGTCATTATCACTGCTGGCATCGTGCTGATTGGAATATCAGCGGCCTCGATTCAAAAATCAAGTGGCGTCCTGATGACGAGGAGTTGAAAGCCATGGATCCAGCTTTTCAACCACGCTAAAAGGAGTTTTTCCAGGACCGGCCAGACAAGGCTGTTGCAATATTTTGTGTTTTTGCAGGGTGCGTGCGCATTGCTTAGCTTTAATGATATGACAATGCTCATGACACCCAGACATGTTCAACCGCTCTCGAAGCCGCTCGTTCTTCCTCCTCGCAGGTACATGTGTACGGGGTATTATACAGTACTACTTTTCATCCACCCTGTGATTCTTTTGTTAATCTTTTGAATAGCTTTACCCGGTGTCTGCTGGAAGCGTTCATATCGACGTGACAGATGACGGAAAAGAAGCAATGGACTTTACTACAGGCTTCCTAGATGAGTGAGTGGACGCATCTCATTTTAGGGCACTTTGCATGACCACGCCATTCCGCCCAGTCCATCTGATATTGTTCCTCTTAACTTCGGGTATAAAAAGACACGCGAACTTCTTCGACGCATGGCTTCCTACCGAGGTGAAGTTGCTGCTGGCCATCCTGATTTCTCGGAGGGAAGCGCTGCAGCCTGCAGAGAAGCTTTCGGGCCAGTGGACTTGAATGCGCCTGACATTGTTGATACTACCGAAGATGACGAGGCGATTGATCGATTCCACCGCGATATTAGTAAGTGCTGACATGCGATCTGCATCGTCACAGTAAAATACTAAATCGAACATCAGTGCAAACGACGTGGCATTCTGTGTGTGCGACTGAACTTTCCATGATTTCATATCTGATATTTGTATTTGTAGCTTGGGACTTGTGCCATGAAACCGGAGGCAGATCAGGGAGTCGTCGATGCTAGGCTTATTGTATACGGGGTGTCGAACCTGAAGGTTGCAGATATGTCCATTTCGCCGTTGAACGTTGGCACGGTGAGTACTGGACAGGGAATTGTTGTACGATCTAACAACATACACAGAACTCGTACTCGACCGCACTTCTCATCGGAGAACGGGCTGCGATGATCATTGCTGAAGATTTGGGTATCAATTGCATTTGATATGTATCGTCAGGGGCGTGTTTAATAATTTAATGACTCCTTGCACTTGGTTAAAGCCATGTTTAGGGACTTCCAGTGGGTCTTGGTCGTCTGAGAGCATCTGCCATAGTGTGAGGTTGGTCAGCGCGACTCTTGTCATGAGCTTAACATGCCTCATTCCTGCGTAAAATGTCGACGCATGATGTACGTGTCACAACGCGACTCCTCCTGCTACCGACCGAGTCAGCCAGTCTACTGGTATTGTCATCGTTGTTATTAGAGTTGAGGTACCTTCACCCCTAACGCCCGTAGGACTTTCTCGTCCAAACATCTAACAATTCTACATAAAATAGTGCTCAGAATGGAACAACAATAGAGCCTTAAGTCCTGCTTTGACTCGGAGGCGCGATCTATATGATGGGCTCAGGCTTGAAGTGACTTGTAGTGCGATAATGGATATGTTGATCAGCAAGTGACGCCAGAGCTGGCCAGACCTTGACAAGACCCAACGGTTGTCTTCATCCACATCTAAAACGTTTCCGAACGCACCATAGACTAATGACGTAGTCACTTATCGTACCGAAGACCTTACCTGTCGGATCTTCTGCCAGTGCCAGTTGTATGTCAGGACTGAAAAAAACGAGAGAACTGAATCAATGAGGACTTCTTTCTTTCAGTGTGCCAAACACCCTACAGGATGGAGGCTCCGAGGTGAATGCCTAAGTGAAATACACGAGGATCCGCTACTAATCGGGACAGTAGTGATTGAGCATCCTGTTCCGCGACAAAACGGAGCAATGTACTGCTCTGGGACCATGGAAGAACAAGAAATGGTCCAAATATTCCTGTCGTTCCAAACAAAGGAACGATGTTGTCGTACACAGTGCATAGTATTGGAAAAGTTCCCTTCCTGACGGGGATGAACAATTAAGACGCACTATAGTCATACAGATACCTCATACTAGTAGAATAATATGCTACAAATGAAAGTATTCGTGGAAAAGAAAACTGCCCTTCTAAATGAATGTATGAGGCTAATCCTCGTCTGTTGCGGAGATTACAAGTAGGTAGATGCTGGAATTATAATACTCTGTAAATCGAGTCCAAAAAAATGAATGAGAGGCTGTTTGCACCATTGTGCATTGAGATCGACACTGCGAGTAAGGAACGTGATACAGACCATGAATTGGAAGCTCATACACGGATCAACCCGAGCCTAGTCTAGCTGGGATTTAGGAAATTCAAACTGTTCTGGTTTTTCTTCATCTTGCATTAGCTGGCTGTACATTGTGCTCCGTTTTCGAAGTGAGGGTCCATACAAGAAAAGAATCTTTGATAGTGGGTTAGTAATGAAGTACCGAGACATATCGAAAAACTCACGAAAGGGACTGGAATCAGGAGGACAGCGACGCCACCAAAGATAGTGTTGGCCCATTTGTATGTGAGCTTCTTGAACATTATGTGGGAGAAGAGGGGGAATCCAAAGCTACCCATATTACCTATGGTTGCTCAGCACGTGCATACAAAATATGATTAACAACGTACGAGCTAAACCCTGGCCCGCCAAAGCAGAAGATGCCATTGGACCATAGCTACATGGGCAGAAAATGTGAAACACAAATCACAGTGGAGATGGTACGAGAGACTTCCCAGTCTGCCAGATAAATGAAAACCACCTGGTACGAAACAAATGAACAAAACATGAAGATCTGGTTAGAGTGGTGTCTGATGAGCATTCCCGATCCTCGTATACATAGAAACGATAAACACACCGATAAACCGACAACAGGCCACGTCCAGAACATGCGAGAGTCCGCTGTCCATGCATAGATGAATATAGGTAGCAAGAGTGCAACTAAACAAGCGATGTATAGCCTTGCTTCAGGGCCCCTCTGAGACACGCATTTCCTAAACAGATCGGTCAGGTGCGGCGCATAATTTTATTGTTACAATTGACTCACCGGTACAGCACATCCTGGTAGAAATTGGCAAGGAGTCCCAGGATACTTCCCACACTGCGAGGACGAACTAGATGAGAGGGTCAAACGCTCAACATCAGGACACTTACACGACGATAATGAACACTAATCCACTCTGCCCGACGTTGAAGTGATATATGTGCTTGAAAACTCCGGACACAGATCTGCTCGCATTACTTAGTGGCAAGTCCTCGCTGGAAGTGACATATTTGCATACCCGATCTGGACGTAGAGCACGCCGGACATGAAAAAGACCCAAATCTGCGGAGAGAACTTCAGAAACAACGAAACACAATGGGAAAATTTACCGACGCATATACTAGTCACGATGGGTTCAGTGAGAACAAACACTAACCACCATCAGCACCACCTTGCATAGCAATCATCAAATAACGTACTGATTGGCCAAGTACACGGCATCTTAATCATGGCACTCAATTTCGGCCGTGTCTCCTCTCCGGGCTCTCCCCAGACGCGGTACCGGTCGTCCCCAGTTTCTATACAGAGTTTCTTGGCCATGCATCAAAGGATGATTTGCGATCGGGTCTCCTCCATTATAAGTAGGCTGAGAAGGAAGTAGGTCCCCCGAACACTGCGTTTATTGTTATTGGAACGTATTATAATTCAGAAAAGATATACGCACATCGCTTGAATCCCGTGGATCCATCTCCATTGGAGATGAGGGTTTAGTTCCAGCCAAGCCGAGATGATCGACCCCAGACCAGTGGTAACCACGCTCACCATGGAGAAAACAGCCATAGGCGGGCTGCGCCTGGAATAGGGTGACGGGGTAATGCTTGCAGGGGCGTGCTCGACGCACCAAATACATAGTGGCGATTAATAAATAATGAAGAGGCCTACAAGATGTCTGCAAGACTTTCTTCGTAGACGGGCATTCAGATAGCGGTGTGAGGGAGCGCGTTGTCTATGGCTGGGTTGGGAGGCTGTGGGACTGCAGAGTAGTAACGACTGTTAATGAGCAATGGGACCGATTTTAAATGTGATATTTTGTAAGATCCGAAGAGTGAAGAACTGGAAATAGTGAGTCGGTGCAAAGGAATAGCTACCAGGGAGACACAAAAGAGAACTTAAGGCGTGAGAGGACAAAGAGCGAAATGAGCGTAGTTGCCATCTAGGCGAAATTCTTTAAGTGTGCTCGTGCCATTGAATATTTGAATCCTGGAGAATGGGCAGTGTCATGGCAAGGGCGTTTTGCCCCGACCAATATACATAACCCACTTGGGTTGTTACATAAGCACGGTACAGTTGAAATGCTCATAATGCATAAGATCTCGTAATGCATGACAAATGGTGGGAACCAACTTCGTTCCTATGTATTTATGCACGAAATCTACTATTGAATAATGCATAGAGCTTTATAGACTTATGCATCATTATATATACTACATAGAGTAATGCGGAGCCTTTGCTCACTAGGGACCCTGCCACAAACTGACGCTAAACCTTTACTGCTTGTGTGTAACAAATAAAATCAAGCAGGGCATTATTTTTCCTGCTTTTCAATGGCACCTGCAGACCCCCCAAAGCGTAAACCTCGTCACAACCATAAACCCTATGTTCATGTTATGAAACCCAAGGTCAAAGACTTACCCAAGACATCTGCATTACCCCAGCCTCCAGCCCATGCACGACACAATCTAACACTCAGTGACTGGCTAACTGTAGTCAGATATTATGATGATAACCAGCCTATATCACAGGAAGATGTTGTTAAGCATTTCAAGAATCTTCCTCAGGGTGCTTTGATATTTACTCAATCATCACTCTCTCATCACATCACAGCAAAAGGACGTAGCAATGATCAGGCCCGTTTGTCATCAAATCCAACAGCTCTTTCAGGGAAAAGGGCCCAGATCATTACCCGGCCAGATGTTGAAAAGGCACTCGTTTTGTGGGTTGGTCATATGGAGCAGAAACGTGAAACTGTTACAGGCCCAATGCTTATGGCAAAATGTGCAAAATTTGAGGAAGCCATGGACATACCAGAGGATGAGAGGTTAAAAAGTGGTGGTTGGGTACAAAATTTCCTGCGAACGTGAGCCAAGAGTTAATATTTTACAGCATATTGACTTTCTATTTCTTAGGTACAATATGAAAGAATATCGTCGACATGGAGAGGCAGCATCTATTAATTTAGCAGCAGTTGCAGCGGAGCGCCAAAGAATCTCAAAATGTCTCGAAAAATACATGCCAAAAGACCAGTGGAATATGGACGAAAGTGGACTGTTTGGATTGTAGGCAATCGTGAAACTTCGTATTATAGCTCTGACATATTGTTTCATAGTGCTCCACCAGACCGTGGATTGGCATCAAAGCAAATGTCCGGAAAGAAATCAAATAGATTTCGTATCACAGTTGCCTTCACATGCAATGCTGATGGAAGCGAGAAACGACCAATTTTTTATATAGGCAAGGCAAAGCAACCTCGCTGCTTCGGCAAAAAGACACCTGCATCCTATGGTTTCTATTATCGTAACAACAAAACTGCCTGGATGACATCTGCATATTTCAAAGAGTCAGTATTTCTGTTATTATGTTCAACAAGCTGCAAGACTTGCATTTCAAAAGTCAAAATCAGCACATAGCATTGACAATTGACAATTTTTCTGGTCACGAAATTTCATACAAGCCAACAAATATCGAGCTCATCTATTTTGAACCAAATCCCACATCATACGTGCAACCCTTGGACGCTGGTATCATTCATTGTGTAAAAGCTCATTACCGGAAAGCTTTCTGTTTGCGTGCAGTGGAGTTAGACGATGCAGGAGACGATGACATCTATAAGATAAATCTCCTCGAAGTCATGTTGATGGTAAGGGATGCTTGGGACGCTGTCACTCCAGAGACAATTAGGAATTGCTGGAAGCATACAAAAATTACAGAGTGCGTATCTACTATCTAGTATGAAGTCTGATATTGAAACAACGACTCGTTGGTCTTCATAGGGCTATCCCGGACACTCCTGCTTCATCGAATCTGATTTGCTCCACTCCCAACACTCAGTCCCCTCTTGCGGATGCTGAGGCATGGCAAATCATAAAGAATTTTGCAACTGGTATTATTGAAACCCTTCCAAATGCGCAGGAGCAGCTGGCAGCACGTCTAGGTTTAAAATATCACTATAACGATTGGAAACCTGCCTTTGATGCAATATTCGCGGCCAAGGATGATGAAATGGCTGCTGCAACTGCCATTGATCACCTTGCCTCCAAATCACTCTACCCCGCAGCAGCTGCCCCACATCTTCAAGAAGGTCTCCCCAAACCTCCAACTCGTCCCTTACAACCATCTTTGCCACAGTTGTCTCAGCTTGAGACTGAACTTATGAACACTATTGAAGATCTGCAGCATCGTAAACAAATCTGTGGTACTGCACCTACTTTGGAGGATTTGTTGAACCCGATCGAAGAAGATGTGATTGGCCATACTGGCCTCGAGTTCCCTGGTGGAGATGACGAGATTATTGTAGAAGCAACTTGGCAAATGATGGAGAATACTGAAGAGGATCTTGAGGATGAAGTTGATGACTTATGGGAGCCAATACCACCAAAGGAGGCCCTAGATTTGTGCGAACACATGGAAAAGGTCTGTGTTGATTATTCTGATGCTGATGGTGTATCACTGCTCGAGATGCAGAAACAACTGCGAAAACTGCGGGCACATCTCCATCATCTTGATGTTAGATCTCATGTTCAGACCACTCTTGATCAATGGGTTGCTTCGTCGAGTAAATAGATGGTTTAATGTCATAGTAGAACATTTCGAAAATGATTTGACAAAATCACCGCTCGGTGGGAAAATATGTCACAAAGTGTGACCCATATGTCACTGCATAAGGTCTCATAATGCATAAGCTAGGTGGGGGACCAACATGATGCATTATGAGAATGTCAACTGTACTAGGATTCCAGTGGCGCTCTTTGGAACCCGAAACCGAACACTGCCCCTGATCTCCGTGTCGCGTGTCCGCCTATTACTCGGATGACTAATAACTATTTCACGTTCCATTATTGTTAAACTGTTTGGTTAGGTGGGTCCCTGCCATTTTTCTACAATGTCTTCTGCGCAGTCGCCATGCGTTGCCGATCAGTGATCGCATTTCAACACCTGGGGTTTGGCCGGCAGCATACTTGGCAGTCTCGCAATAAATAATCTAATCACCATCCCATATTCACATAATTGACATATCTCAGATGGGGAGCCTGGAGTTCGACTCTGGTACTGCCCACACCGGCAACAAAGTTGAAGCCAATCATTTTGGCACCTCTCGAAATAAAGCTCACAAGTCCTGCAGAGTTTTATCTTAGTGAGGACAGGAACTGGAGCAACTTAAGACTTATCTTCCGATCAAGACCAACTAAAGACTGAGCTCACGGAGGATTATTGTTGCATAGATTAAATTATTGAAGTGATTGCAAATGTATTTCAGGCTCCGAAACAAGATATTCTGGATTATTTAGCCTATGGAAAGTTATCCATTGCCTGGTTTACTTTCAGTTTCACAGCAACATCCATGACAGTCCCCATGGTAAGTCATCCTTCGATATTGTTGCACAGCAATCAATTAAATTTGCCGCTGAAGCAGCCTTCTGAGCTTCTACCCATAGAGGGTACTATGAACAAACACATTACCCAACCTCAGACACTTCAGGATGTTTACCTCGAACTTTGAAGGGAAAAAGAAGAAAATGCAGCCCTCAAACAACTGATGGGGTGGCTTGTGGTAGAGCACAACAAGTTAGCAGTGGCCCTCGCTGGACTGGCTGAGTTTTGCCACCCTGTATGTTTGATTTTTTTTTCCACTTCAAGTTACATATTGTTCATTAAATGTCCACATCAGTGGATCTAGTAGCACTCGTTATCTCCCTCGTAGTCCTCTTCTCCTAATGAGCCCAATGGCAGAATATCTTTTGTTATCCATCACACATTCGGTGAATTACTTCGACTGCATGACATGAAGATCAGAATAACACCAGGGATGTTTGCGATGTCAGCAATGGCTGGTGGCATTTCTCCAAGCGCCGATGATTCGCTGCAAAGGTCTCAGCATTATCAGGGATGATGAGGGCACTAGCAGAATGAAGAAATGTATATATTTGGTGCATAGGATCAGCACCAGCAAGTTCTATGCATAGGGCTCCCGCAAAACAAGTCATGAGTCTCGAAGGTGATGCTCGAAGGATCAAGGCTGTCATAGGTCACGAAGACACGCCCATCAGCAAATTTCTCCATGGCAGGTGGTTTGTTAATGATAGCTTTGGCAGGGGAGCTCTTCCCCATGCCTCCAAGACCGATCAACGTGATGTGTTCATCGTCGACGGCAAGGTTTGTCAACTCTGCTACAAGATCCTCACGTCCATAAAACATGGAGGGACGTGGTGGGGGCACAGGTGGGTGATACCTAATTTCCTTCAGAAGATACACAACACGCGCCGAGATGGCAACTTACCATTGCTCTTGAGTCCCAAGGTTTGAGTGTTCATTCCAATCGCGAGGCCAACAAGCATCTCAGCCCTAAAACATCATTCAGTAGCCATAGCTCTCAAGGAGTTCCAGAAACATACACTGAACAGTGGGATGATGCGATCCAAGTTCCCTGATAGTCTCGCACTTGTCGACTCTCACCTGGAAATCGGACTGATTCTTGATCACTGACTGTACACCTCTCAGGATCCTTCACGAACACTTTCAAAGGCTATGCAAATGCACCTGCGCAATGATCAGGATGTTTGCGACCATTCCGAGCATGCCTTTTGTCAGGTCGATGGGTACGGAGGTCTCTCGTAATATTGACTGCCACTATAGTGACGCCCCAGCAGTCGCACCGCATTGTTGCCCTGCGACTCCTTAGTTTCAGAAGAAGGTTCCTTAATGTTTGGGTCATTCCATGTCAGATCAAATATACGGCGCTAACACCGAGCTTTGTGGCTTCTCACCTTTGGTTTTTTTTCGGCCTGCTTGTCAGTGGATCCGCGTGATGAATTCCGAGTTTCAGATATGGGTTCGGTAAAGTGCCGCTGCCGCCTGCTGGAGGGTGAGAAACTGCACAGCATAAATGATAACATACCGGTGGCTATCATAGGTGACATCAAGTCTAGATCTCAACTTTCGACCCGGTCTTGAACCTGTAATGGATTGTTGTGGTCTGCGACACAGTCGGATTGCTGGGATGAAGCAAGGAGACATATCGTTGATAGCTTGAACCTCGAATATTAAGGGAAATGAAGTGGACAGACATTTGATCGGAGAGGAAAGGAGCTAACGCCAGGAGAGTATGCCAGTGGAGCTTATAACAGTGCGACATCTCTACATAGTCGAACATGACATTGTGAACAACCGAGTTTTGGCACGGACGCTGGAACCTCAAGGCCTCGCATGCACTGACATGGTTTAAGAAAAGATTCACGCCTATCCGTTTTCAAAACAGTTGGCACAGCCACCAAAACGCACTTCGGATGGTCTGTCCGAGTGATGGAAGAACAAAATACATATAAGTATGGGGTAAAGATCATCAGATGAGTGCGGCTGATACTAGTATTATGTACGTATCCCTCCTCACTTTCATTACATAATATTGTATTTGTTGACTGAAGGTTAATGTTTTAGAGCTACACTAGTAGTAGGAGCACAACGCAGTACCGTTTTTGGTATATGTGTGGAGACCCGCCGTTGTGGCAGCAGGAAACACTAAACAGTTCGGACAGGAGATAATAGGACAAAACCGTGGAATTTGAGATATGATATGAGTATGTGATGTCGTGGTAAGTGTAAGACCGGAGTCTGTCCGTAAATGAAGATCTAAGCGGTGTTTTAAGCGGTCCGAACAATCACGTGTTTGATGTGATAAGCAGATGTAGTAAGCAGCAAGCTTACACCCTCCCACCCTCCGAGACATTTTGACCGTCGTTGAATTCATCCAATGCTTCCGTCCCTTCGACCTCTTGACCCGGTAACCACATGTCCATTTCGTGTCCGTATCCTTTCCAATGCACAAGATATTGGAATCCTCGGCCTCGCTTTCTTCTGTCCAAGATGTGTTCTATCTCCCAACTTTCTGCTCCGTCGTCCGTGATGATCGTCCCCGGCTTCTGTACCGTTCGCGAGGGAAAGAGTTCGTTGTTGTTCGCTATGTGTTTCTTTAGTTGCGAGGCGTGAAAGGTAGGGTGGATGTTTGTGTGCGCCGGTAGGTCAAGCGTATATGTTGATGTCTTTTGGTTTGCCGATATGATTTTGTAAGGACCGTCGAACCTAGGCATGAACTTTGCCACTCGTCGTTTGTCGCCGTGGAGGTACTCTTGTCTCCGGTGTGCCGTGGAGAGGTATACGAGGTCGCCCGTCTTGAGTTCTGGTTCGTCGCTTCGTCTTGTGTTTGCTGATGAGGCTTGCGATATCTTTGCAGCCATGAGAGCGTCATGTGTGTTGGTGACGTCCGTCTTCAGATTCATGATGGCTTCAAGCGCGTTTGTGACGTCCGTCTGGAAGTCTTCGTGAGCTTCTTGCACTGCGTTCGGCATTAGAGGAGGTAGTAAGCGTGGAGACCTTCCAAGGTGCATGTGAAATGGAGTGTAGCCAGTTGATGCATTCACGCTCGACATTAGGTTGAACCTGACACGTGGTAGCGCATCTACCCAACCGCATTGTCGCTGGTCCACGAAGTACCTTAGTGCTTGATTGATTGTTTTGTTAGTGTGTTCGCTTGAGCCGTCTGTCTGTGGATGGTAAGCAGTAGACATTTTGAGTCATATACCTGTTAAACAATGTAATGCCTTCCAGAATTTGCTTGTGAACAACTTGTCGCGGTCCGAGACGATGTTGAGAGGCATCCCGTTCTCGCAGTACCAATGATTGAAGAAGAGGTTTGTGATTTCTTTTGCGTTCATGTTCATCCTGCAGGGGACTAGACGGATGTCAGCACCTAGTCGGTCAGTGATTGTTAGGATTCCGTCGAATCCTTGTTCGAGGGGGAGAGGTCCTATGGAGTCCATTGCTATGGCGTCCCCTTGCTTGTCTGGCATTGGGAGGGGGTGTAACAGCCCTGCAGGTTTTGTTGTCCTGCTTTTGTTTCTTGCACATTCCGGGCATGCGGGGATATAACTATCTTTGAGGTCCCGCCTCATATTTGGCCAATAGAACGATTGTTGCAGCGCCACATATGACTTGTCGGCGCCAAAGTGTCCGAGGTCGGCGTGGGCCAGTCTGAATAGTGTCTCGCGTACGTGAGTCACGCGCGGTATGACAAGACGGTCGTTGATATATAACAACTCGTCGCATTTTTGTAGTCCTGGCAAGGAATCCGTTAGTTGCGTGAGTCTAACACACCATGGGTCCTTAGTGTAGCCATCTCTGATGTCGTTGAGTAGCAATTCATCTGGCGTGATAGACAGAATTAGTGTGACAGTGCTGATGCTTTTACCTGTCTTTGGGGGCATGTTCATTGTTTGTTTGACGTATGTTGGCTTGTCTTCCGTTTTGCGTGGTAGGCGTGAAAGTGCATCGGCCACCACGTTTTCTTCTCCGGGTATGTACTGTATTGTAAAGTCGTATTGGGCGAAGAATTCTTGCCAGCGTGCTTGTCGACGTGATAGCTCTCATTGGGTCATGAAATTTTCTAGCATCCTGTGATCAGTGTATACCATGAAAGGGGTACCTAGCAATTCTACACGCCATTTCTTGAGTGCGCGTACGATGGATAGAAGTTCTTTTTCATGGACCGGGTAGTTTAACTGTGCGTCACGAAGTTGCATCGAGTCGAAGGCGACGGGGCGAGCTGATTCTGCAGTTCGGCCAAAACTTAGCATCCCCCCTGTCCTCCAATCACTTGTGTTGCAGGTAACAAAAATCTTGTTTTCTCCGATATTGTCATGATCGATTGTCATTAGGCAGTCCTGGCTAATGACAAGTCGCTTGATGGCATCGAAAGCATGTTGGTGATCCGCGTTCCAGCCGGGCCAGTTTGTGTCTGCACTCTTTGTGGTTAAAGGTGTCAGTATTCTCGTGTGTTCTGCCAGTTTTGGCAAGAACTGTTCTAAGTATTGCACCAGTCCCAAGTATGAGCGCACCTCCATTGACGACTTTGGTGCAGGCCAGTCTAATATGTGTTTTACTTTAGACGCGTCCGCCTCGATGCCTGAGGCGGATATGTGATGGCCCAAAAAGTCGACCTCGTTGCAGAATAGCGAGGTCTTCTTTGGTGAGCAGAACAGTGAGGCTTTACACAGGGCGTCAAGTACCAGTTGCATGTTCTTTACGTGCTCCGCCACGTTTTCCGACCAAATTATAATGTCATCTAGATAAGCGTGGCATATTTTACCGATCAGTGGTCATAGTGCCATGAACATCCAACGTTGATGTGTCGCCGGCGCGTTCCTCCCACCTTGAGGCATTACCGTCCACTCGTGTAAGCCTTTCGGTGTGTCTATTGCCATGTACTTAATGTCGTCCGGATGTACTCGTGTCTGAAAGAACGAATTAGTCATATCAATTTTTCCAAATATTTTTCCCTTTGTGCAGTCGCGCAGTATTTCGTCTACATGTGGTAGGGGGTGATTATCTGGGATGGTGTTAGCATTTAGAGCTCGGTAATCATTTACCCATCTAGGTAATGCGCTGGGGTCCTTTTTTGGTATGAGGAAGGCCGGCGATACGTAGGGGCTTGACAATGGTCTCAAATGACCTGCCACGACGTGTTCATCGAGGAGCTGTTCCCACGCTTCCCTATACTTTCTAGGAGTATTGTACCGTCAGCATTGTATGATCTTCTCAGGATCTTTTAGTCAGATGCAGTGGACCACATCTGTGGGTAGATGATCAATATGTGGTATATCGTTAGGGAACCAATCTTTGTATTTTTCTCTCATTTCCACGTCCAGACGGTCCAGTTGGGCTTTGTTCTTCTCGACGAACACTAGAGTTTCAATTCGGCGACGTATAGTCGCGACGACGTGAGTTGTCATTGAAGTCGTGTGATTCACCGAGTTGTTGAGACAGTCAGTTAGTACACCCTTCAGTTTGCGAATAACAGTTTTGCGTAGTCGCAAAACATCTCGAGTTGAAGGCAAGGGTACAGCTGTATGTTGTGTAACAATTGGGGGATTAAGAAATCGTAACCAGAAGGTTTGTTGATGCAAGTGCGAAGTTCATGATCTATGAGGAGGCAATTATGTGATAAGAAAGGTCCCCCCAAGAGGAGGGGCATGACGAGATTAGGCGCAACAATCGCGCATATAGTACGAGAGTTCCAGTCATGATTCAGAGAACAAGGAGACAGAAGAACGTATTCAGAAAAATTTAAAGGAGAAGTAGATGGTGCGAGAAAGGCTGAGTTTGCCTGGATTACGGAGTGCAGTTTGCGCCTCCATAGGCCCAACTTGTTCACGATGTCCTCATTAATAAGAACTAGATGTGAACCATGGTCAATTAATGCATCTATGCGCTCGAACGAAGGAGATAACGGCTCCATCAGGAGACAGGGTCATATGATATGGGCAGTTTCAAAAGGAGCCATGCATGTATCATCATTCGAGTCAGATAAGTCTTCCAAGACAGACGAAGGCATCATGGCAGTGACCGGAGCGACCGCAGCGATAGGCACAGACCTGTTTGACCGTTCGTTCTTGGTTTTGGCTGCCATTGCATCCGCTTCGGTAATTGTCTTGTAGGATGATGCTTCTGGTGCGCCGTCAGGACATTCTCTCAATCTGTGTGACACGTAAAACTTTCTGCACTTGAAGCAGCCCTTGTTATCTGCGAGTAGCGTTCATTCTGCTACTGTGAGAGGGCCGAGACGAGGTGCAGAGTTGTTTGTCAACGAGCTGTAGGTAGTCTTTGATGCTGTGTAAGATTGGTTGGTTCGTCTGGAGGTCTTGTAGGCTTCATCTGCGAGTCTTTTATGCATGGCGAGGTCTTCGAGGCGTTTATCGTCGAGATGACGTACTTCCTAGATCCAGTTCCTCAGTGTGAGCGCTGGGTCGAGGTTGGCTCTGAGTACTGCCGTGGTCAGGTCATCGCATATATTCGCTTCTAATTGGTTGCGGAGCTGGGCGTCTGTTAGGTGAGCAGCGTTACCGTATAAAAGGGTGTTCTGGTTTTGGAGTTCCAGTGCCCATTCATAGAATGCGTGACCTCCTTGTTGAGAGCCCAGTACCTTCTTTTGAAGCTTGGTGTCCCAATGTGTTTCGAGCCAGGCGCCTAACCATATGAGGAAGGCGCAACTATTAGAAGCGCCGCACCAGCAACTTTTTTTTTTCAAGTCATTTCTTCCACAACTTGTATCTATCTAACTAACCCATCTTGTAGCCCTCGAAATTCTGCATCACCCGCACCAAAATTCGGTTTAAAATAATTGTGTTAGTGTTGACTTTTGCCCTCAACAAAAACTCGTGGTTCCCATGTGCTTTACACTTTTCGTGTGCCTCCTCTACTCTTACCACGACCTCTGGCTACCCCGGTACCTTGCAGGGTGCTTACCCTGCACCCTGTGATGATCCTACACCAAAAATCTCGCTGCCCGGCCCTTCCGTTCTCGATTTATGGCCCCAACATCGATCTGGGCGCCCTTTTAGTGAGGGGGAGGGTAGGTGAGGGTGTAACTTTTTTTCATTCAACTCTCTTAACTAACCCTTCTGGTGTCCTACTCTACAGCATTCTACCATCCTCCCGCACCAAAAATTTCGCTGCCCGGCCCTTTCGTTCTCGACTTATGGCCCGAACATCGATCTGGGTGCCCTTTTAGTGAGAGGGAGGGTAGATGAGGGTGTAACTTTTTTTCGTCCAACTCTCTTGACTAACCCTTCTGGTATCCTACTCTACAGCATTCTACCATCCTCCCGCACCAAAAATCTCGCTGCCCGGCCCTTTCGTTCTCGACTTATGGCCCGAACATCGATCTGGACACCCTTGAGTGACGAGGAGGGAAAGGTGAGGGTGTAACTTTTTTTCGTTCAACTCTCTTGACTAACCCTTCTGGTATCCTACTCTATAGCATTCTACCATCCTCCCGCACCAAACATCTCGTTGCCCGGCCCTCCCGTTCTCGACTTATGGCCCGAACATCGATCTGGACACCCTTGAGTGACGAGGAGGGAAAGGTGAGGGTGTAACTTTTTTTCATTCAACTCTCTTGACTAACCCTTCTGGTGTCCTACTCTACAGCATTCTACCATCCTCCCGCACCAAAAATCTCGCTGCCCGACCCTTTCGTTCTCGACTTATGGCCCGAACATCGATCTGGGCGCCCTTTTAGTGAGAGGGAGGGTAGATGAGGGTGTAACTTTTTTTCGTTCAAACCTCTTGACTAACCCTTCTGGTATCCTACTCTATAGCATTTTGCCATCCTCCCGCACCAAAAATCTCGCTGCCCGGACCTCCCGTTCTCGACTTATGGCCCGAACATCAGGGTTAGTTGGGCATAGGGACGAGGAGGAAAGGGTAAGTCTGTAACCTTATTTTTAGGCAACTAACTGCACTAACGCTTCTTGCGTCCTGCTCTATAGGGTTCTACAATCCTCCCGCACCAAAAATCTCGCCGCCCGCACCTCTCGTTCTCGACTTATGGCCCGAACATCGATCTGAGTCCCTTAGTTTAGTTATGAGCCCCCCTAGGATCCACCTAGGATCAATTTTTCCTAGTTTTTGATTATTACTCCGGTATGTACAAGATATGGGAGTCCAGGACTCCCACCGTGTGCAGGCCTCATACCACTTGAGACTCAGATGTGGGAGTCCAGGACTCCCACCATGTGCAGGCCTCAAATCACCTGAGTATCAAATGTGGGAGTCCAGGACTCCCACTGTGTGCAGGCCTCAAACAACCTGAGTATCAAATGTGGGAGTCCAGGACTCCCACCGTGTGCAGGCCTCAAACAACCTGAGTATATGATGTGGGAGTCCAGGACTCCCACTGTGTATAGGCTGCAACAACATGTGTATCAGATGTGGGAGTCCAGGACTCCCACCGTGTGCAGGCCTCAAACAACCTGAGTATATGATGTGGGAGTCCAGGACTCCCACTGTGTGCAGGCCTCAAATCACTGAGTTCAAGATGTGGGAGTCCAGGACTCCCACTGTGTGCAGGCTTCAACAACATGCATATCCATTATATACTCATAGATACAGTCAGTAGTATCATGTAAGGTAGGCCTCAAGCACTTTCAGTCAACATCACATGATGTGACTGGGGTGTGACCTACATACTACTCATATGAAAGTTCTCCTTCTCAAACTTGGAGTTACCTAGATTTTTATTTTCTTTGCCCAGTTCCCAAGATTTGCAAGGGCTGCTCACACCTGTCGAGCGCACTTGGGCATTGAGATTTCCAAAGATTAGTTGTAGCCACATGGACAAACACTTATAGCTCATTTTGAAACCTTTGTTTACATTTGACATCTTGGATAGCATAGATTGTTTATCTGCAAGTCTACTATTACTTTTCCAACAATTCTAAAATGAAGGCATTTTACAGAAGATGTCTTTATCATGTGACATTTACCAAAAGTGTTTGAGGCCTCTCACTACTACATGCTTAATACTTCATTGTACAGTCTCAGATTTACAATATGTTATGTTATGTTATGTTATGTTATGTTATGTTATGTTATGTTATGTTATGTTATGTTATGTTATGTTATGTTATGTTATGTTATGTTATATTGCAGGGACTGTCACTATGTTCTATACTTCATTTGTTTACATGATATGGATGTGGGAGTCCTGGACTCCCACCATGTGCAGGCCTTACACCACTGGAGTCTCAGATGTGGGAGTCCAGGACTGCCACCATGTGCAGGCCTCAAACCACCTGAGTATCAGATGTGGAAGTCCAGGACTCCCACCATGTGCAGGCCTCAAACCACTTGAGTATCAAATGTGGGAGTCCAGGACTCCCACCGTGTACAGGCCTCACACTACCTGAGTATCAGATGTGGAAGTCCAGGACTCCCACCGTGTACAGGCCTCACACCACCTGAGTATCAGATGTGGAAGTCCAGGACTCCCACCATGTGCAGGCCTCAAACCACTTGAGTATCAAATGTGGGAGTCCAGGACTCCCACCGTGTACAGGCCTCAAACCACTTGAGTATCAAATGTGGGAGTCTAGGACTCCCACCGTGTACAGGCCTCACACCACCTGAGTATCAAATGTGGGAGTCCAGGACTCCCACCGTGTACAGGCCTCACACCACCTGAGTATCAAATGTGGGAGTCCAGGACTCCCACTGTGTACAGGCCTCACACCATCTGAGTATCAAATGTGGGAGTCCAGGACTCCCACCGTGTACAGGCCTCACACCACCTGAGTGTCAAATGTGGGAGTCCAGGACTCCCACCGTGTACAGGCCTCTCAAATCACCTGAGTATCAAATGTGGGAGTCCAGGACTCCCACTGTGTACAGGCCTCACACCACCTGAGTGTCAAATTTGGGAGTCCAGGACTCCCACCGTGTGTAGGCCTCTCAAATCACCTGAGTATCAAATGTGGGAGTCCAGGACTCCCACTGTGTACAGGCCTCACACCACCTGAGTGTCAAATGTGGGAGTCCAGGACTCCCACTGTGTGCAAGCCTCAAACCACCTGAGTACAAGATGTGGGAGTCCAGGACTCCTACCATGTGCAGGCCTCTTCTTACATAATCCTGCTTGTTGTATATTTTAGCATGCAATGTGTATAAATTTAATTATATGGAGTCATTGTGAAGCAAGCCATGCACTGTGGGAGTCTTGGACTGCCACCCTGCATTAACACCAGTATTTTGCCTACTGTAATTGTTTAGGGTACATATATACAGTAAACAATGAAACTAAAATGAAACAAGAAATATGTGGTCAAGGAGATAAAAGAGATTGTGCAGAAAACAGTTGTGAAAATTAAAAAGGGAGCAAAAGACAATGTAGAGACTCGAAAATTTGAGAATGAGAGGACAGGAAACTGGCCAACTGGCAAAGCAGAAGATCAGGAGATGAAGAAACTGGCAAACAGGGAAGATGAGAGACAGGAGTGTTGGATTAGAGGAGCACCAGCAACTTGGATCTTGAGACTGATAAAACATGCTATGCACTTTGTAATATTTTGGCTATGTAGAAACCCAACCAAAAGTACTAATAATTTACAGTATATAAGAGTAGTTTACAATTCATGTATATTACACATCATCTATGCATTCCCTGTGCACCTGACTTGATTGTACTTCAACAGATGTGTCTGAGACTTGCAGAAAACTCATCAGGGAGATGGGAGGTAGGGAAAAATGGGAAAATAACAATGATACTGTTACATGTACTTTTAGTTTTTTCAAAATGCTATTCATAAATGCAGTTTCAAAATACACAATTTATTAGAATGCAGCCTGAGACCAGGAAGCCACATGAGGGTGCAGCCCTCCTTTGGATTCCTGTGACGAAGGAATAATGCTCATTGGGAACCTTCTGAATTATTGGAATGAAGGCTGAGGCCAGGAAGTGTATCACACCCAGCTAACTCTATTACTGTTCACCCTGTCTACACCATGCCCAACAATTCTACTTGAAGTACCTATCATAATGCCTGAATTATAGGCAATTTCAATCCTAATATTTGCCAATTTCATTCGCACTGGTCCATAATCACCAACACTGGTTATTATATCAAACCATTGAGCAAAGCATTGAGAGTCTCTGTGCCAGGGTGAACAATGATTGCACATGACGGTGAGAACTGTGAATGAAGATGCCCATTGTCTCAGGCAATTTGCCATGTCCTTGAATTGATTATTATCTGTCTTTACATGCAGCTTAGACATGCAATCGGCGAATGGTGTATTCTTCCAAGGAAAGTGTTTAATGATGAATTTGTTCCTATCAACACAAATGGTATATATAAAATTGTGCTCAACTTCTGTGGCTGTACGACCTCCCAGACACATACCAAACAACTCTTGCATGTGGGTTGGTTTCCATCAACATCTACTGATCCATGAACGGCTGCAACATTTCACATTCTTCATCACCACCATATCCTGTCCTTTGAGTCAAAGGCCTCTGTGTATGAGTTTTATCACTCACTGGTTCATTTAACGGATAACATGGGCTTGATCAGATGAAAGGTAAGTTTTAATCTCACTAAATGTAATTCTTTCAGCTCACACTATCATTTCAGGATTGATATGAATCTTTCATGCACATGGTCCATGAATAGTGTCACTTAGTAATGTTAAAACACTCAGGGTGTGGCCATGATCCAAGTGGTGTGGCGGGTACTTCAGAGGGTCAGTGTGCTGTTGTCATATCCCATATATCTACACTTCTCTTCCGGACTTTGGACCCCTAGATCTGATCTGGTCCGATGCATAGATCCGCTTCTGATCCGATATAGATAAGCTTCTTAATTCATTTCCTGTTCATATAACATTAAACACAGCCTATTTGGTATTTTCTTTTTTCCGTTGTTTCGGCTATATCTATCACTGGTATGCTTACTGATCCATTAACCTATGTTAATTTCTGACTTGTGTTTGTTAACCTTTGCATATGCTTCATACATAGCCTTGGACTCTGCTTACTGATCTTTCCATTATGTCTCTTAGTATATAAACTCATGTATATGTCCTGTATGTAAGTACTCAAGTTAAACTTCTTCATCTTTTGACCACCACTCTCAGTGTCTAGGTTCTTGACACCTGAGCATTCATGTGCTGCTTTACGTTCCTGAGCAGCCTTCTCCTTCC